>NW_019268551.1:193605-227478 GCF_002738365.1 Cucurbita moschata | reverse complement strand
TTTTTTTTTTTTTTTTTTTTTTTTTTTTTTTTTTTTTTTTTTTTTTTTTTTTTTTTTTTTTTTTGTCTTTGTTCTTCATATTTCTGGTTTTTCATACCTTGTGGTTGGTATTAATTGTCTAATGATCATGTTACAGGAAGCCCCAGATCTCTTTCAGTTTATACAAGACCTTATGGTGAAAGTTGGCTATGAAGTATGGAGCTACCTTCTAACTTAACAACTAAATACATGTTCAATCTTTATTATTATTTCAGTTCCACGATGTGGTTTGGACATTCGGATAGTAGTCCGTGCCTTATCGACTAAGTTATGCTTAGATTGGTCGTAGATTTTATATTTGGTTTAGTGTTCTCTTTGAGAGCTTTCGTGACGTGGGTGTGAAGGACACTAGGATGGAGTTTTTTCGGCTTTTGATTATGCGCTTCGGAATTTTTACTTCTATACAAGAACCAATAGGTTGTGGTGTAAATCTGCTAGTTTTGTTTGTTTTAACTTGTGTCGTGACGGATGTATACCGATGGGGGACGAGGTTATTCTCAAGAATGTCAGTCTCTTTGCCCCTTGCATTTCCAAGTATTATATGATTTGAGGCTTAGTTCTTCATCTATTGATGGTTAATAAATTATGGGTGGGTAGTGTTTAGTGTTAGGAACCTTCCTTCCTTCATTGACTTGTTTCTTTAATGTAATTGAGTGGTAAAATGAGAATCTAGAAGCAATGTAAAGGTTCTGAATAAACCATGAAACAGGAGTTTCGAGCCGTAATCTAATGTCGTTTTATGCTGTTGTGCGTATAGGTCACGACGGCGAGAATTACTGAAAGAGTGGTGAATACTTACTTTGCACGGCTCTTCTTGAGAAAGGTTAGCTCTTATAAATTCAGTCACAATTAGCTAATACTGTTCTTGAAGTTTTCAATTTATGTCGGGTTTTTGTTTTCTTTGTCACACTACTATTATCATCTGCAGGATGGGGAAAACGAGACGTTAAGTGTGGACGCACGCCCCTCAGATGCCTTAAATATTGCATATCGGTGTAAGGTAGATATTCCTACCATCGACTGCAGAGATCTTTACAGAACCTCTGCGAGCTGCTGGGATGACTTAGTTGGTTTTAAAATGAAGTACATGTGAGATCCCACATCGGTTGGGGAGGAGAACGAAGCATTCTTTATAAGGGTGTGGAAACCTCTCCCTAGTAGACACGTTTTAAAACCTTAAGAGGAAACTCGAAAGGGAAAGCCTAAAGAAGACAATATCGGCTAGTGGTGAGTTTGGGCTATTACAATATAGTTGTATATATGCTAATTTAATGCTTTACTTTGCACCCTCTCATTCTTGCTTCTTTACTTTGCACCCTCTCATTCTTACTTCACTTAAACTTTTCTGCTCTTACACCATTTTCCTGTGTAACAAATATGCAGATACCGGTACTCGTTAGTAAGCAGATTGTCTATGAGGATGCGATAAGAGTTAGTTTCGGGTTTGGAAGAGTGCGCAAGAGGAAGTCATGTTTCGATGTTCTACTTGACTGGTATAAGTGCAAGCATCGTTGGCTTATTCGATATACATCGTTTCTCGATATCTAAAAACGATAGTTTCTTGTTCAGTGCTGCAGATGGTCCAGATTTCTTGTCCGAGGAACTTGATATGCTGAAGAACATGAAAATGGCTATTTACGAAGAACGATACAAAGATGCAGGTATAAGTAGAAAGGATTTCAACCATATCCTATCCAGACGTTCTGTTTCGATCATGTTCATAAAATGAAGGTATTTATGCTTGACGTTTGTTTTCTTCAGCTATGTGGAGAGATAAGTTAACAAGGCTTCGAAAATCTGTACATGAGGCGTAACGTCGAACTGCACTTGGACGTGTTGTTCCAGTAAGTAACTTCCTGTAATCAACTGATGTACGGGGAAAGGTACCACCCGAAGAAACATGTTTGAATTTTTCTGATACTGATCCCTAAACAGGGCGACTGTTCTGTTGGGTAGGAATTGTTCGCTTGCAGGCATCTCTTAGAACGTCGAGTTCAGCATTGGATGGATTGGGGACACAGAGCGGACTGCTACGCATCGTTGCAGAAAGTTATCGATAAAGATGGTCGGTCTGTACAGTTACAGTTAAAAGAGGTATGTAAATACTACATTTGGGTAGTCAATGTGTTGTATCTCTAAGATGTGAATGTTATGGTTGATATTCATTCTTCACATAGAGAGAGAGAGAGAGAGATGCTGAATGTGAAAGGAAGCTTTTGTATATCTTAACAAAGATCCTTTTGTGGTTATAAACGAAGCGAAAAAGTAAACGATTGCTCATATGTTCCGATAATGATACCGAGCTCTGGAATTAGAAGGCGATGGTAGGGAGGGACGTTGGAGTGTGTCGTTTTCATTGGAGATTTAGCACAAAAATGAGAGGAACAGAGAGTTTTAGTATACAATGGGGTTGTCATGGAACAGAGAGAATCCAAAAACAAACATAAACTGTTGTTACCGAAGCCTCCTAGGAAGGTGCCATTGTCTCCGACATTACCAGCTCCCATCTACATAGCCAAATCCCAACATCAAAACTTAAGTAAGAAGAAGAAAGAGAAAAGAACATGAACTTTTAGAGCTATCTTGGAGTAGAAATCCGTTAGAGTGTGACCGTGAGTTGGAATGGTTTGATGGTGTTAAAGTCCTAATCTACGTTATGGGTCATCGCTGGAAATTAGGACATGAAACGAGTGTGGCCGTGAATTGGAATGGAATGGTTTGATGGTGTTCGAGTCCTAATCTACGTTCTGGGTCATCTTTGGAAATCAGGACATGAAACGGGTGTAGCCGTGAATTGGATAGTTTGATGGCATTCGAGTCCTAATCTACGTTCTGGGTCATCGTTGGAAATCAGGACATGAGACGAGTGTGGCCATGAATTGGAATGGTTTGATGGTGTTCGAGTCTTAGTCTATGTTCTGGGTCATCGTCGAAAATCAGGACATGGAACGAGTGGCCGTGAATTGGAATGGTTTGATGGTGTTAGAGTCGTAATGGACGTTTTGGGTCATAATTTTCATCTAAAATTCTAACATATTTCTACTCTAAAAGTAGTTTCGAGACGTTTATGGAAGGATTTAGGGTTGTTAGTATGAAGTTGTTACCATATTTATGCCAACAGATGAGCATGACCAGACATCTCCTTGCAATATAGAATCTGGATTTGCTCTCTTTGATCATCTCCATACATCCAAGCTCATGTGCTTCTGACCCTTCCATTTCTTCTCTGCCATTCCCTTTGTTGGATTGACACTGCCCCATTCACTCCTTCACCACCATTCGGCTACCCAAACCCGAACTCGTGCTTGTTTGAGTATCGTTTCTTGTAGCGTTTGTTCCCCTTCCTTTTGGCCGTGTTTCTTTTTTCTTCTTCAGGCTCTTCTTCCTCTTATTACATCCATTCTTCTTCTAGGTGTCATTTCCTCGGGCTCGTCTTCTTCGTATGTTATCTTTTCTTCTTTAGATCAACGGCCTCTGCTCTTATTCACGCACGTCTTCTTCGTAGGATAGAACAATGACCTCTGCCTCTCGATCAAAGATATATGCCTTAACCGGCTGAGCTATTGCTTCCTTTGTTGATCGTTCTCGAACTAGTTTTTGATGTGTTTATGGTCTACAAAGTTGAAAGCAGGGCCAAGGAGGGTGTTTTATTGAAGGAACTGATGGTTCCCATATCCATGATTGATCCATCATCAAAATTGTGGGCCTCCACTACTGAAAGGATCAGGACCGTTCATCCCTCCACGTTGCCACTTAGCACATTGGTTCAGCCATTACATCTTCAAGGGCGGTTCCAGTTCTTCATCTCTTCTTAATCTCTACCAAAAACCTTTGGATTATAGCTGGATCTTCTTAATCATTATGCGTTGGCAACCACTGATTGGTCTTCCAACTTAATCTTATTTTAATTTAATAATTACCTATTTCAATTTTTAAAAAAAATATGTTAGGGATTTATTAGACACAAAATCAAAAGTTTAGAGATCTATTAAAAAAAATTTAAAGTTCAGGATCTAACAATCTGACAATAGGGTAGACAACCTAACCCTACTTTTAAAATTGTTATTAGAGAGAGTTGTCTCGCGCCCCTAGGTATTCTCTACCTATCCACTTGGGTCGGTTTCGAGTACAGGTACCCTTTTGTTGAAGGTCGTTCAAGCTTTTTCTGGGAGTATGACATGGGTTACTTCAGCGCTGTAGCACCTTGGGTCGAAGTATTTTCTCTACCTCTTCTTACCCTGAAAAAACAGGGGCACCTTGTGTCCTTGAATCGATAACCATCTTTTGGCTAACCTAGCCTCCTCCGTCCCTCGGGACCAATAAAGCAGTTGTTCGAATGATATGCAACTAAAACAATTTCTTGTGTTTGAATTAGCCCCCAATCGTATTTCTCCCAAGATTAAAGAAAAGATGGGCAGGACAATCTTTCTTTTCCGAGCTATCGTTCCACTAAAAACAATATTCTTGTGATGTTATCGGAGTTATAAATCTAATCAACTCAAAATTTTGGGTGGATGATTTTTTTTTTTTTTTTTTTTTTGGAACTATTTGTTTTGTTGACAACTCATTCCATATGGCACCAATAGAGAATATATAACACAAACTATATTATATGAACTCATACATTATTATAATTTTCTATTATTCAATATATTCTCTCTATCTCTTTCATGATTGAGATTGATAATGGTGATTGGTGCATGTACTATGTAATCCCATTTTATAATGCAAACCTTATGATATCTCATTATTTTGTTTATTTGGTGGTTCTAAGCTTTCAATCCCGAGATTCCTAGCGACCCCAACTATTAAGAAGATGAACATTAAAAAGCGTTCATCCCAATTTAAAACCCTGAAGGGAAAGCTCAAAGAAGACAATATCTGCTAACGTGGGCTTGAGCCATTACATGTTTCTTCTAGTTGGATCGTAATAGTCTGTGCTTTTTATTATGGGTAATCATTTCTCATTTCTTTGGTCTTTTCAATCCTACGAAAGTCTTATGTTTTAGTCATATCTCGGTTTGGTATAGTGAAAGATTCTATATGTATGCACATTTAATTTTAAAAAAAAGCTTAAAATTTGAAAATATACATAAAAAGATTCTCAACTACACGAGAATTAGGGTTTGAAATTGAGATCTCAAAATATCATCCCGAGCATAGTTTAACAAGTTAAAGTTTCCTAATTGACCTAATAAATAAATAAATAAATCACGAAGAGAATCCAAATTAAACTTATTGATAAAATGTAAGAAATATGCCTCGATCATCTTTATTAAAGAAGGATAATCACGATTAGTAGTGAAATTTTGCAGTATCAATTTTTAAATAAATTTTCCATAATGTTTTTTAATTTTAATTAATTTGAATATCTAGTTTTAATAATTAAATAGAATTTTAATTGAGTCAATAATTATAAATTAAAAAAAATATATGATATTTAAAAGAAAGAAAGAAAAAGAGAAATTGCGGTGGGAGATATTTTAATGCAAATAATGATAAAAACACAATGATTCGATGGTGGAACTTTCTCTCTCCTTTTTCTTTTATTTTTTCCGTTTTAAAAAAAATCATCACCAATATCCAACATGGCAATTTTATATACTCTTGTGGTCCCCACATGACTCGACGCTGACTGTATGCTGACATGTCAATCTCTTCTAAAAGTTTTAAATACTTTCGTGTGTACTTTTACCTTTTTTATTTTATATTACTTCTTCAAATTTAGTTAACCTATTTTCATTATTTTTTAAAATTAATTTTCAATTAACGAAAAATTTAAATATATAAATTAAAATAAAATTTAATACGACAAAAATAATAAATTTTGTTTTAAAAGTAAAACGTATCTTCACTGAAACCAGAAGTACCTGAAAGCTTTCTCGCTCTACTTTCTCTCTCCTTCCACTCTGTCACCGTTTTCCACTTCACACAAACCTTCTTCTTCTTCTTCTTCTTCTTCATCATGATCTTCTTCTCCTTCTTCTTCTTCTCTCACTAGTTGATTCCAATTTCCGAGTGTGATTCTTCAATCATTCCTTGTTCCGCTGTTTTGATTTCTTCTCTGAAGCTTTATCTCAGATTCTGTTGATCGCTTTTTGGTTTTGGGTTTTCTTCTTATCAATGCCGATTGAAGATGATGTTGAGAGCTGCGGTAGCCGAGCCTCTGACTCCTCCTCGTCCCAAGCGAACCCGAGGCATCATCGACAGAAGCTTGATGTCTACAACGAAGTGCTCCGACGAATCCAGGAATCCAATTTTCATGAGGCGAATCTACCTGGATTTGATGATCAGCTATGGCTTCATTTCAATCGCCTCCCGGCTCGGTATCTTCCTTGCTTCCTCTCTCCTTTTCGATTATGTGCTAATTGCTTCTATGAACAATATGTTCGTTGAAGAACCTAATTGAGAAATTTTAATACATTACGAGTAAATTTGAATGCTGTAAAAGATTATGGATGAAATTGGGAACTATCTAGGAGACTAGGAGTCATTTTGATATATTTAGCCTTTTGTTTTATTTTGTTTTCTTAGTGTGAAAATTGGAAGTATTGAGCATTGTATAGCGTGGATTTATGGTTGCAGATTGTAAAGCGGATCAGTTGTTTTGTACGTAGTTTGGAATCTAAATTCATCTCTTATTCTTGTTTGTTCATATGTATTTATAATCACGTTTTCATTGGATTTCCAGAGCACTCCTTCCGTTTTTGTTAAGTTCCTGATTATTGCTGTATAGATACGCATTGGATGTGAATGTCGACAGGGCGGAAGATGTACTCATGCATAAGAGATTACTTCAATTGGCTGTAGACCCTGCTAACCGACCCGCATTCGACGTTCGTTCTGTGCAGGTAAAGCTTAAAAGTGCAACTCAATTGCATGAAACATTGTATCAGTTCAACTGCCAGCTCCTCTTTTCTTTGTTATTATTGGTAATGGGCATTATTTGTAGTATAAGTATAGATATTGAAATAGTTTGTGGTTTCAGAGAGTTGGAAGCCATGACAATGTATCACTAGGATCTATGCTATTTTCATAGAATTTGTTCCCTAATTGTTCTAGTTCTGTTATATGCTCGAGGGTACATCATGAAATCAGCTTTAAACTTCTTAACATAGTATGTTTGAGAATTGACTTTGAGCATAGAATCTTTATCTAGGTTTCTTTTGGTCATGCAGGTTTATCCTTCTGCTAATGAAAACTTTATCAATTCTTCTTTTTTGGATTCTTCAATGACGGAAGATGCTCAGAGCTCTTTGAATTATTCTAACAGACAAGGGTGCGGCTCAGTAATGTTATTCCGTACAAGTGTTTTTACAATTATGTTCTGATTCTAATTTTTGTTTTGGTGCTCATTGAGTGACACTCTCTCTCTAGGAACCTTCCACCTCCAACCTTTGGTTCTTCTCCTAATCTTGAAGCATTTGCGGTTCAGGCCTGCAAGTATGGGGTCGAAGATAGGGACAGTGCCCTAAACATGACACCCTGCTTTTCTCGGTGAGGAAAAGAGAGTGTTTCTATACAGAACAGCTCAACAAAATAGTAAAAGGAATAAGAACTATGATCTAGTCATTCGTTTTCAACCGCATATATCTCTTGAAGATTCAAGAGAGTCAAGACATTTTCACGTTTAATTTATTATAAGGATATTCTTCAAGTGGCAGTGAGATATATAACTTGGTACAAAACTATAAAGCTAAGGCCCTGCACAATAATAACGTTCTTCTTTTTCTGTATGCAATGTTAGTTATCTGCTTTTGACACATTAATGTTTTTGTAACCTTGTGTTTCGTTCTATTATTGACAATCTGTAGGCCAATGCATGAGATCACATTTGCGACAATTGACAAGCCTAAACTCCTTAGTGAGGTATTTGACCTATCTAAAAACTCAAAACCGTAGTTTCGAAAGTTTGTTAAATAGAATTGTAATACATTCACCTACATGAAACAATTATATTTGCTCCATGCTGCTACCAGTTTGTTAGACCACGACAAAGACTTTCTACCCGCCAACGAATTTTACTACTGCACAAGCATGTAAAAAACGAGGTAGAACTTAACCCACATTGCAGTAAAATTTTGGCAATTGGGACAAATAGTTTGATGGACCTGCACTTGCTGTTTAATAGGACTTCTTGCATTTTAGTATTTATTATTGTATAACTATTCCTCAAATGTCGGTTCTGTCCTTAAAACATTTGATGGCTGTGTCCAAGACACTCTTGATAAGCTATAAGTAGTTATGACAAAAACTCAATATCAAAGAGATATTTAAGTTGCTAGGGTTATTTTTTCCCTTTAATTATCACTCCCTTCATTGGATGATAGAAAGTTTTGGTTCTGGTCAGTTAACTTGCTTCCTAGCTGATGTTGGACTTAACATACAAGAAGCTCATGCTTTCTCCTCTGTTGATGGTTTCTCTCTGGATGCTTTTGTCATCGATGGATGGCCTTATGAGGTAAGTCAGTTCTAATATCTTTTTACTATTTTATTCATCTTTTATATCAGCCATCTTCATATTTTACTACTTGAATATTGGGAAATCTAGGAAACCGAGGAGCTGAAAAGGGTATTAGAAAAAGAAATTTTAAGTTTTAAGGTATCTTCTCTTTTGTCCATCAATTATACTGATACAATGTTGAGTTTTCTTTTTCCTTTAATTTTTTTAACGTACCTGAAATGGGATGCAGGAACAGTGTTGGTCAGAAAAGCAGCCCAGTCCTGCTTTGGGTAAGCATAACCAGAATAGAGTTGAATCTTTTCCTTGTTGTGTTGAAATACCTACTGATGGTACTGATGTCTGGGAAATTGACACCAGACAACTAAAATTTGAGAATAAAGTTGGATCCGGGTCGTACGGGGACCTGTAAGTTTTATCTAATTATGAAATATGATTGTTAACTGATAAAAATTAAAAAGCTTGTTGATAGATCCTCATCCTAATCTTCACTCCCTCTCCTCTCAAGGTATCGGGGCACTTATTGTAGTCAGGAAGTAGCTATTAAAGTACTGAGGCCTGAGCGTCTTAGCGAAGAGATGGTCAAAGAATTCTCTCAAGAAGTTTATATAATGAGGTTTGTCTGTATTGTTATTAACACCATTATGCTTTAGAAGAACATGGTATGCCCATTGAAGGACAACATGGGATACAGTGGGTTTAGGATAAAAATGTAGCAATCAGAAATGGTAGGACTTAGATAGTTTACTTCTTACAAGTTTTAATTCAATTTAAGATCATCCGCTACTTTCTAATCTTTAGTCTTCAAAATAATGCTTTTACTTGAGAAGAGGTGCTTCTGGCCTTAAAATTCTAATTTATCTTTGCGGTTGTGGTAAAATACTGGCATCCCCCATATGTCATATGTGATAAATAAAAAAACAACATACCGATTCAAAAGAGGATTGTACAAAGGAGGATAATCATCCTCGTATTGTCCTAAAGGATTGTTGAAAGGAACATTATGGGAATTGTCTGGAAATGCAAGACTAATGAAAAGCTATAACTTTTAAGTCTTTCAAACTTAGAATGGCATCTTCAAATATGTTTTAAGAAAGTCACTTAACCTATTTTTCATTGGTATTCCTCTCCAGATAATTTTTCCGCTTAAGAATTCCCATATTGATAATGGAGATAGATGGCTTCAGAATAAAACCCATAAAAGCACTTGGACATGTAATGCAGGATGAAGTCTTTTACTATCATACTAAAGTTCGGTACCTATTTTTGCAGGAAAGTTCGGCACAAAAATGTTGTTCAATTCATTGGAGCATGTACCAAACCTCCAAACCTCTGCATCGTGACGGGTAAGCTATGATAATTGAGAAATAAATGACTTCATAGTAAGGTTGCAACCTGTCACTTCTAGAAATTTCGTTTTTCACGATAGAGTTTTTTATTTTGTTTCTCAGCCAATTGATTGTTGCTCATGTTTTATCTTTTACAGAGTTTATGTCGAGAGGAAGTCTATATGACTTCCTTCATAAGCAAAGAGGTGTATTTAACCTTCCATCTTTACTTAAAGTAGCCATTAACATTTCAAGAGGGATGAACTATTTGCATCAAAATAATATAATCCATCGAGACCTCAAGACTGCCAATCTTCTGATGGATGAAAACATGGTGAGAGGAATTCATAGAAGTACGAGAATGAGAAATCTTCATTGATCTATAACCATTTATGCTCCTCCATTAATTCTTCTCTTCATCTTCCATTGAAAATTGTTCTTGTTTCATTTTTTATAACAGGCTTTTATACTTATGTTTTGTGCATTTACGTGGGCGTTAACATGGATGTGTGTGCCTATTTGTATGAAGCATGACATAATATCGTATGATTTAGAAAAAAAGACGAGCATAATTAGAAAAAAAAAATTGCAAAAGAATATTTGGAATTCAGTGTTGAATCCTAGATTCTTAAATTCAGGTTGTTAAGGTTGCTGATTTTGGAGTTGCCAGAGTTCAAACCCAATCTGGAGTAATGACAGCTGAAACTGGAACATACCGGTGGATGGCTCCTGAAGTATGTGCTTTCCGTAAATTTCTCATACTTTAAATATCTTTTTAATCATTCCAAATGAAATATACCTTACTCAATCACAAGAACGATTGAAATTTAATATCATCTTTATCAAAAAGAAATATTTAGTATTATATAGGTCATATGCAAGAATAAAATTGCTGTGTGTAATTTGGTTCTTCAAGACTTTGATATGTTTATTATTCTTGTGAGGTATACGAGGACTGAGTCATGGTTAGCTGGGAGTCTGACGCATTTTCTATCATATCTTGCTTTCTCTCACTTCTATGATCAATTAAATTATAAACCAGAATTTGCATCTTGATCTTACCAACATTGTCAAGAGTGATAACAGTGATGAATTTAAGACACCGAACGACTGCAAGGTTCAATTGATAGCACGGCTTTAGATGGAGCACAGTAGTTAGAAAGGGTATATCTAACCTTGATGACATTAAATGCTCTGCTTTTATTCTTGACGCTCACTGACCCGACATTTTACCAGCGATTTGTCTTCCTTGAATTCATTGCAGCAAAACCTTTTTCAACTAATTACTTGTTTACTGCATTTATCAACTAGTCTTCCGATGTCTGTCACTCTAGATTCTAAAGGAAGTGCCATATCTTTTCATTGTGATGATTTTTTTTTTTGGATGTGAAGGTTATTGAGCATAAACCATATGACCATAAGGTAGATGTTTTCAGCTTTGGAATAGCTTTATGGGAGCTTTTAACCGGAGAAGTAAGCAGCTGCTTTGATTTGAGTATTCATTTTATGGATGTTTTTATGGCTTCTCCAGTTTAGTGTACTTATGATTTCCCTTTTGCCATTTTGTTGTATGACTAGATTCCTTACTCATCCATGACCCCATTACAAGCAGCTGTTGGCGTAGTCCAGAAGGTATAAACATCTATTTTCTTGAACAATATTACCATTACCGCAATCAATACGCTTTAATTTATTATCCGACGTTGTTTAACAGAGACTGCGACCCACAATACCGAAGAATGCTCATCCCGTTGTTGCTGAACTGCTTGAAAGATGCTGGAGGCAGGATCCAACCGAACGGCCAAACTTCTCTGAAATTTTAGAGATACTCAAACAGATAGCTGAGCAGGTAACGTAGACTCATTAGCAATATCTGACATGTTGAATTACGAAAAGTTTCTCAGTGAGGTTCAATCGAAGCAGGTCAAAAACAACGGGGAAAATCGACGCAAGAAGGATAAAATATCGGGTGCGTTCTTCTCAGCCTTCAAGAGGGAGCACCACTGAATACACTGGACGAGCTTCGCCAGAGGTACAATGGTGCTGGTAATCAATAAGACCCTCCCACAAAAAGTAGGAAAATGTTTGGACCGCCTTTTTTGTGACTTCTTTTGTGTTCATGTTTCCTTCTTTTACCTAACAGCTATATTGGTAGATAACCCGTAGCATGCTGTATAATATGCTATTCAAAACTAATACATCTGAATGTAGAATTCGCCTTCTTTCTTTGATATTACAAGTTGGATTCTGCCTCTATCTCTCTATCTTCTTTCTTTTCTTTTATGCTGATAAATGCATGAATTTTGAATCTTAAATCAAGTTGTGTACAAATTATTTGTGAGAAGAGAAGAGAAGAGAACTGATAATCAATCATTAACAAGAAAAGAATTGGCACTTGGATTCAACTCGTGCAGCTCGAGAATCGTACTAAAGCATAAAACTTCAAAAACTAGCTGCAAAACACTTGAGAAATAAAGGTCAAGAAGAGAATCTCCAAACAACAATCAAACAGAGGATATGAACACAAAAGAATAGAATTCTGAATGAACTTAGCCACACTATTATATGTCCTGTAGAAGCATCTGCTAGTAGTATAAATAATACCTTTTCTCCGCAGCTTTGAAGAAACAATCTTCAATAATCAGACTCTTCACTGTACCTGTTCAGAAGCTGGCGAGCACGAACCCGAACCTGCAATCGAACCAATGCATGCATGAATTGAAGAGCTACCCGCGCCTGCCTCCTCGCACACACCCCTCGAGCCAGCGCTTGCAGCTTCACCAAGCTTCTTAGTGCTTGAAATGCTCGTCTTGCCTGAACAACAAGCGTAGGCGTTGATAATACACCAAAGGACTAAATGTAGCCTACTTTAGCATAGACAAATTCATCAAGAATTCAAAGAACAAATATGTCATGGTAAGATATAATACAAGATGGCCTCTGAAACAAGCTTGGATTTTGATGGCTGCCACTTCCTCTATAGACAAATCTTTGTTTTGAAAACTGGGTATCCTTGAATCATATGTAAATTCTTCATCTTCTTCTTCTTCTTCTTCTTCTTCTTCTTCATCTTCATGTTCTTCATCTTCTTGTTGTTGTGCTAATGTAAGATTGGTTTCTTCTTCATCATGATTTGGGCTGGCGTTTGTCTGCAGAAAAACAATGTCTCTGTTGGCTTTTCTACTCAGCTTCCTTCGAGCTCTTCTGAACCAGTTTCTTGTAATCCCCATTTTACTTCTTGTTCTTCACAGGCATCATAAATGGTTAGCTGCTAATTTCTGATGACTTTAACGGACAATTAGGTTGCTAGAAAGTGGGAGATGTGCGCAACATGTTGGGTGTTAAAACACAGATTTGGATGGAACTAACCAAATTTTGTGTTAATGTTTATGTTGCTTTGTCACAAATCCAACAACGTGGAGAGAGGTTTTTTTTTTCTTCTTTCTTTCTTTCTTTTATGACAATGATTGTGAGTTGACTTTGGTTGTTTAGCAGGTTATAATAGCGTGGCTCACGATTTTATATTTTTGAAGAGTTGAGAAAAGATTTAGACGTGTATATAATGGCTTAGGGTAGTCGTATATAATGACTATGTCGAATAGCATTTTAGATAGAATGTACGCCGAAATTTTCAGTTTCCTATCTTTACAGGCCCGATCGATAACTATTTTGCTTTTTAAGATTAAATTTATAAATACCATATTTCTATCTAGCTTTATCATTGTTTTATTATCTATTTGCTAACGATTATTAAAAATTTATATCTAACATTTTGTTTTTGACTTAGAAATATGAAGGTCATTCCATAAAACCAAACATACTTCGATCTTAGTGTAAACAATATACTATTGATATCTTTTTTTTTAGTTTAAATTAAAGTAGACTTCGAACTTCTCTATGTCAGTTGAACTATACTTAATTTGACTAGTGATTAATGATAAAGAACATAAATGTTCTGATAAAAGTGGCGATTTCCTTTTAGATTAAGGACGTATGGTTTATCCATCAAACATTCAAGCATATTTTAAAATGAAAATCTATATTTGAAATGATAATGGTTGATTAGATCATTGATATTACAATTGTACGTTCTTTCCTGCCTTAATTGTCATGCATGTACGTTGTAACTTTATAAAGAATAGAAATATTTTGAAACGGTATCAATGTTATTTTATAATTTAACCTAATTTGAATGATGCAATTCTTCCCTACGAGAAATTATGAAATTATAACTGTAGACTGTAGTTGGTTAAACAAAATTTTCTACTTATTTTTATCGTAAAAATGATGTAACGTTTAAATTACCAATTTGAAAATAGCTCAACTGATACAAGACTGTACCCTCAAATAAGAGTTCATCAAGAATTATCTGAATCAAATATTGTTGAAAAAAAAAATAAAGATTAAAAAATGAAATCGAACGGATGAATTAATATGTAATAAACTAAATTTGACATCCATTATTAATAACAAATTCAATAATTAAAACGGTAGTCACACACTACTTTATTAGTAATTTCATATACTTTATAATATTACATTCCTTAACCTGCTCTAGGAATTAAAACACACTTATTCTCAATGTTGACATCAACCCAACCCAAACTCGTCCAGGATTGTAATTCATAATTCTCGAACTCCCCGCGATAGTTTGACATGAGGATTCTCCTTTTCTATTATCCTAACAGCAATAGAATATTCTATACCCACCCGGGCCATTCCGTTTTTCCTATTTAAAACAAATATTCGTGTTAATTTTTTTTAATGCACATAACTCAAAATGAAATGCAAATGAACGAACCGATAAGATATTTGCCCAAAAATAAATATAAGAGTTTTAAAATAGCGTTTTTCGTGCCAAATCTTTTAATATATAAAATAATTCTCTAGGAAAAAATCGAGAATCTAAATCTTTTTTAGAGGTGACAAAATTATAATAAAGTAAATTAGGCCGAACAATTATTATACAACAATTTTAAACGAAAGAGACGAAATTTTTATGCAGTATAGATCATAAACTAAATCCTTCCTTCAATTGAACGGTTTTGAAATCGAGATTTATATGATAGGAAGAACGTACCGGGAGGACATATATCTGACATCTTGTTGAATGCTTTGGTTGATTATATCGAAATACTTAGCTTATAATGAATTTATTCGACTAAATGAATATTGTATTTATAGACAATACCCGATAAAGAGTAATTAAAAATGTTACTTTTTTATTCTTAAATCAAATAAAATTCTTAAATCAAACCGACAACATTTCATAAACGAAAAATAAAAAATTAACGTAAACTAAGAAATAAAACAATGTCTTATACTAACCTAAGACTAATAAGCAAAATAAAAATGCAGCTACCCTAATATTGGTTCCATGATCTCCTACGTGATGTGGTCGTCATTCGTATAAGAGTGCTTTGCTTTTGCTTAAAAGGTAAGAATAGCATATGACTTAGTATTTTAATAAATATTTAGAAATTGACTCTACTGTCGTGGTTAGGAAATGCAAGAATGTGAGATCTCACATCGGTCGAAGAGGGGAACAAAAAATTCCTTATGAGGGTGTGGAAACCTCCCCTGGTGGATGCGTTTTAAAATCATGAGGCTGATGAAGATACGGAGCAGGCCAAAGCGGATAATATATGCTAATGATGAGCTTAGATTGTTACAAATGGTATCATAGTCACACACTGAGGCGCTGCGTCAACGAGAACGCTGGCCTCCAGAGAGGGGTTAAAAAATCGTGAGGTTGACGATGACGTATTTATACATTTCCTTCGTAAAGCTCTCAAAAGAATATTTAAGTTCGTATCTTTAATTTTCATTAAATTTTATTGGATTTATATTCTAAAGACATTAATGAAACGCCTTTAAAATATATAATTCTTTGACAATCTTATCTAATATGAGCACTATGAGCACTATTATATTATATGAAATTGTGACGGTAGGTTTGAGTTCAACAGTCAAATAGTTTTTTTTCGTGAGATTCTATATCGGTTCGAGAGAGAGAATTATAAGATGTGGAAACCTCTTCCTACTAAACACATTTTAAAACCGTGAGATTGACGATGACGATAAGTAACGGGCCAAAGTAGACAATAATTTTTAGTGGGGAACTTGGGCTATTATAAGTGGTATCAGAGTTAGACACTGTGGTGTGTCCTTGAAAATGTTAGGCCCCCGGGATTGGATTATGAGATCCCATATTGGTTGGAAAGGGGAACAAAACATTCGTCGTTATAAGGGTGTAGAAACCTCTCTGTAGTAGACGAGTATTATAATCGTGAAGCTGACAACGACATGTAACGGGCCAGAGCGGACAATATTTGCTAGCGATGGACTTAGACTGTTACATTTTCTAATAATGTAACGGTGAAATTGCCAATATGAAAATAGCTCAAGTAATACAAGCCGCACGTTTGAACTTTCTTTATGGTATATTACTAATCTAAATAAGATGAAAAAAATTAGTATATAATAAATTAAGTTTGACGAAGCATAAATAGTATGATCGTATTGGAACAATTCAATAATTAAAATGGTAGTTAGATACTACCTTATTAGTACTTTCATATAGACACGTACATATAACTTTTACAACGATAGCCGTGAGTAATTTTTAACCAACTTTGGGAGGTGAAATACAAACATCCTTAATATTGACAATAACCCAAACTCGTGAAGGATCGTAATTCAAAATCATCGGACTCCCGGCAAGAATCTTTTGTGGTTTGACGTTAGGATTCTCCTTTTGTATTATATCTGCAACTTCATAATATTCTACGAACACAAGCTCAGGCCATTCACTTTTCCCTATTTAAAACACATATTCGTGTTAAATTTGTTAATACAGATCACTCACAATAAAATGCACATAATTCCATACCAAGACTTACAAACCGCTCCATCGTAGCATTTCTAAACAATTTCAAAACAATTTTAAGAGTAAATGATAAGAAGAACATATGGAGAGGACACGTACCAGACATTTTGCTTCGTTATATGGAAATGCTTAGCGTACTCTTTTGTTGAATTTGTTCGGCCAAATGAGTGTCGTACTTATAGCCAACACTCGTGGGGCTTTTGTTGTAGTTTTCTATGAAGTTCTATTGGTAGTATTATCGTGTAGGACAGGAATAAGGACAAAGATGTTGACTTTGGCGATGTCGTCTTTTTTATTTTTATTATTATTATAATTCATTAATGTTTATTTTATTAAAATAAATAGTATAATATTGTTGTTTATTATATTCTCTACAAATTTTAAAATATTAAATTTTACATCCCATAGGAATTTACTAAAGGTAAAAGGGAACAAAATATTTTTGTTTATAACCTTATCTATATATTTAAAAAACATTGGAATAATGTCTACTTTTTCCAACGTTATCCAAACACTTTTGAAGATTATAAACAACATTTTAAACCAATTTACTATTAATTTTGAAAAATAATGTCTTAACTTTTATTAGAATTTATATATATATATATATATATATATATATATATAACTTTCTTTATATTTATTTAACAACAAAGAGAGTTTAAGCCAAGCCGAAAACATCAAACACGTTCAATCGATCGATTAAGAATTTGTTTAGATGATTCGATTAATGGACTAGCTCGATTGTTTCGTTTACGTATAACTTCAGTATGCATCGTCTGTTTTTTCCTCGTATATTCTGTGTTTTTCAACTTTAGGGTAGACTTCAAGTTGATTGGCTAGTACTTGATTTTCAAGTAGTTAGGATGCTACCTCACGACAAGTTTTAGGATAGTCCTTAGTTTTCGAGCAACTAGGAGGTTATCTTAATTCAAAATGAGCTCAAGATTAGCACTTAGTTCTAAAATAACCCGGATGCTCCCCCATAATAAGTTTTAGGATAACTCTTATTTTTCGAGCAACCAGGAGACTACCCTAGCCCCAAATGAGCTCATAGTCAGCACTTGGTTTTCAAGTAACCATGATGCTACCTCATGATAAGATTAGGATGACTCAAGTCTAAGTATGTTTACAACTATGCCCTAAAGTTGCACTACATATGACAAGTCCATTAATACACGAAGATAGCTAGGAACCACACAAGAACGAAAAAAAAAAAAAAAAAGTGCCTTAAGTTTTCAGGTCAAGAATAGGAACAAGACATGAACGAGTGTGGTTGTTGGGCCCAATGTATTCAAACTTTAACATGGTTTTGTAAATAAAATTTATTTATATTATGTTTTTAAACGAAGAAATTTTTACCATCCTTCTTACTCGGTCTTTTATGCTTTTATAGATAGTAGCGACTCGAGTCACATAAAAATCGGGTTGTCAGATTTTTTAACACTATAACCGCATTCAATAGAGGTCGGGCTTTGAGGATGGTGAAACGTAGAATCTTCCTCACCTTGGCATGAATTGAAAGGATTAAGCTAGGTTTGAGGGTAAGCTGATTTAAAGTTATTGAGTTATGATTTGGATAAGGTGGTACGATCTTGTCAAAGTTTAATGGATAGATGTGGAGATGGACTACCGTATGAGCTATCGTTTAGAAGAGAGTTATGTTAAGATTCCTTCTTAGTGTTACAAAGGAGTGGGAAGAAACAACCATCTAGCTGTGTCGCTTTTCCGTATACGATGATGACGTCTCAATGAAAGCCATGGAATCATAGGGTTCATAAGGTAGTGGCGTTTATGTCTATTAATAGCCCTTAGGTTAGTCGGAGGTTTATTTATTTTATTTGATTTATGACATATATATTTTGCTTTGTTATTTCATGACATTGTATTTATTACGAACCATAAGTTTATGACACCATTTTTGAAATATTTTAGATGTATTTATTTTTCGAACACATTAGTCATGTCAAGTATGTATTAGCGACATTAATTGTAATTAAAAAAAAAAAATTAGGGTTGCCACGGATGACCTCTACTAGTTGTACCAAATTTCACATTAATGAAAATTGAGATCAATTCTACGAATTTCAATTGGTTTAGCAATTGACGTGCTAGTTTAGCGAGTTTCACCCAGTCTAGTGGTTGGTTCAACCGGTTCAACCAGTTCAACATATTTATATTCAATTCACAAATTCGCAGCAACTCAACTTGTTCAGAATTGTTCAACGCCTTTTGGATTGATTTAACCCTGTTTCAAATTAGTTCAGGACAGACTTAGCATCGATTCAACTCGAGTTGGGTTGAAGCATGGTTCAAATATTCTTTTTCAGGCAAGGACAAAGGAATTCAAGCTAGCCGATGATATTTGCTAAGGAGACCATTATATAGTTAGGATAAAGTTCGATTTCACATTAGTTTTTCATTTCTTTTTAACGTTAAAACAAATAAGACCTTTACGAGAATACATGTACATACAACTATCATAAGCTATCTACTAACACATTAACGTTTGTCGTTGTATGTACATATATTTTCGTAAATATCACTTCAAATTTGATTTTTACGATGATATTTGCTTCTTAGTCAGATATGCCTTCATTTCTTCTACGAGAACTATTTATATACACATTAACATTTATTTTTCTGTTACATGAAATTGGACGGTAGATTTTTCTTCCCCAAGTTATGGTAAAATAGGCAACATGAGAATATCTCGAGTACCATAAAGTTGTACTCTCAAACAAGAGATCAGAGATTTGAATTCTCACCTCAGCATATTATTGAACTAAAAAAATAAAGAGAGTAAAATTGTAGTGACGAATTAGTATGTAATATACTAAGTTTGACATGCATTATTAATAACATAAATAGTGCGATAGCTTTGGAACGATTCAATAATTAAAGTGGTAGTTAAATACTACCTTATTAGTAATATCATATTCTTTATATTATAATTTACACAACTATACTCGTGTGCAATCTTTAACCAATTTTAGGAACTAAAACACAAATATCATTAATATTAACGTCAACCCAAACTCGTAAACAATTGAGATCTCTACGTCTTCCACTCCAAGCTCGAATCTTTTCTGCTTTGACATGAGGATTCTCCTCTTCTATTATTTTAGCAGCAATGGAATATTCTACGAAAACAAGCTCCGGCCATTCACTTTTTTCTATTTAAAATACACATTTGTGTTAAATTTGTTAATACACATAACTCCCAATGAAATAATAAAAATTCAAAACAAATGAATAAAATTTATTAGTGAGTCCAAGCCCCCCTAACATATATGGTTTGTTTTGGCCCATTACATATCGCCGTCAGTCTCACGATTTTAAAATGCATCTACTAGGGAGAGGTTTCCACGCCCTTATACAGAATGCTTCGTTTCTTTCTCCAACCGATGTGGGATCTCACAATCCATCCCTTTTGGGAGCCTAACGTTCTCACTGGCACACCGCTTGATGCCTGGCTCTGATACTATTTGTTACAACTCAAGCTCACCACTAGCAGATATGGTCGACTTTGGCCCTTAACGTATCCCCGTTAGCCTAACTGTTTTAAAATACATCATTAGGGGGAGGCTTCCACAACCTTATAAAAATGCTTCATTCCCCTCTCCAACCGCATGATCAAAGCTCTACTGACTTCACGTATGATAAATGCCCTCCCATAGGACAAATCCTCCCTACACAATGGATCCGTCCTATGGTAGGGCATTGATCATGCGGGTAGTCAGTGGTAATCTTGCAGGGAGAATCCGTCTTATGAGAGGGCATTGATCATGCGGGTAGCCAGTAGAGTTGGCACGTACTACCGTGATATCACAAATTGGTTGGAGAGAGAAATGAAACATTCCTTTGAGGGTATGAAAACCTCTCCCTAACGGATAAGTTTTAAAACCGTGAGGTTGATGACGATACGCAACGGGCCAAAGCGAGAGCTATTACAATACAAATACTTGATATTTGTCTAGAAGAATATCAATATATTTATATTCATAGATGACTCGAACATTCAGAAAGATCTAAAATCATTGGTTAGACAAAAAGATCATATAACTTCAGTTATACGACAACTTCAAAGATTTCAAACTGCTCGATCATAGCATTTGGAAATAACTTCAAAACATTTAGAGGAGTAAGTGATAGGAACAACATACCAGAAGGAGGACACAACATCTTATTGCTTCTTTGGTAGGTGGTAAGAAAATGCTTAGCTTAGTCTTTGATGAGTTTGTTTGGCCAAATGGGTATTGTATTTATAGCCACTAACCCTTAGTTTGCATACTCTTTATATTCTTTAAAAAGGAATTTTGACTTTAGGAAAGTGTCCTTTTTATTATAATATTTATGTGTTATTTTTTATCTTTAATTTGTTGAGAATTAAAGATACAACATTTTATGCGTTGGCTAGTTGAATAGTGTTATGTATAAGAGGCTTTACTGTTATTTTGTATTCTCGAGTTTATACGTACACTCCAAGTCTATCCTTCAGCTAGGGCATGATCACACTACTAGAATCATAGAAGGACAGGAGTTACTGTTATTTTGTATTCTCGAGTTTATACGTACACTCCAAGTCTATCCTTCAGCTAGGGCATGATCACACTACTAGAATCATAGAAGGAAAGGAGTCGGATAATATCATGGCAAAACATAGATATTGTAATATACACGTTCGCACTCATCATAATGAAGAAGCATCTATATGTATGTGACGTGTCTGTACTCATATGTGGACATGAATAACGTAATTAACATACATGACTTTCGATTGTCTCATAGGATACGAGTGAACATATTACATATCTTTCATAAAATGGCATATGAAAGTTTATGCATCATACAACATCAATATCATAATATAATCTCATAACCTAACATAATCGTTACATGACATACTTTATAACATAGCATAACTTACGTAACATCACATCTAACATCAAAGCATAAACATAACCTCGCATATGTCAAATAATCATAAAATCAGAGCTACATCGCACACGTCGTTCGTACAACAATCAAGTCATCCAATAAATTAACAGTATAGTTTATTATAATAATATAAATACACGAGTTGATTTTTTTTTTTCCTTTTATACATGCATCTCATCCGACATAAAAGATGCATCGAAACGTCCACTCAAATAATCTCATCTCATTGATATCAACGACATATATTAGAATCAACATACACAAACACTTGACGATTAGGTGTACCCATCTCATCAACAACTATTGCATATATTGAATTCAACAAATACCTATAGTCAAAGTGATATATTTGTCAAAAAAAAAAAAAAAAAGAATAATATAAGAATTTATTTATATTGTAGATGAACTATTGGAAGAACGTCTACTTTTTCCTAGATTATAAAACACTTTTTGAAGATTTTAAAAAATCTTTTGAAAAATAAGGTCTACTTTTTATTAAAGCTTATAAAAAAAAATTTAAAAACATGTCCTTTTTACCGAATGTTATACAAAAACCTTTTAACCAAGTTTATCTTCATGTTTTTATCCAATATTATCAAGAACCTTGGAAAAATGTCTATTTTTTCTTAAGGTTATTGTAACTGTCCAAGTTCACCGCTAGCAGATATTATCTTCTTTGAGCTTTCCCTTTCGAGCTTCCCCTCAAGGTTTTATAACGCATCTGCTAGGGAAAGGTTTCCACGTCCTTGTAAAGATGTTTGTTCTCCTCCCCAACCAATGTGGGATATCACAATCCACCCCCTTTAGGGCCCAGCGTCCTCGCTGTCACTTGTTCATTTCTCCAATCGATGTGGGACCCCATCAATTCCATCCCCCTTTCGGGGCCCAACGTTCTTACTGGCACATCACTTGGTGTTTGGATCTGATACCATTTGTAATGGCACAAGCCCACCGCTAGCAGATATTGTCCCTTTTGGACTTTCCCTCAAGGCTTTATAATGCGTTTGCTAGGGAAAGGTTTCCACATCCTTATAAAGGTGTTTGTTCTCCTCCCCAACCAATGTGGGATATCACAATCCACCCCCCTTCAGGGCCCAGCGTCCTCGCTAGCACTTATTCATTTCTCCAATCGATGTGGGACTCCACCAAATCCATCCCCCTTCGAGGTCCAACATCCTTACTGGCACACCGCCTCGTATCTACTCCCTTCGAGAAATAACCTCCTTGCTGACACATCGCTCGATGTCTGGCTCTGATACTATTTGTAATGGCACAAGCCCACCGCTCGCAGATATTATCCCCTTTGGGCTTTCCCTTTCGGGCTTTCCCTCGAGGCTTTATAATGTGTCTGTTAGGAAAAGGTTTTCCGCCCTTATAAAGGGTATTTGTTCTCCTCTCCAACCAACGTGGAATATGACCGTTATCTAATTTTTTATAATTAATTTAAAGTGTTGCGTTACAAAAGTGTAAACAAAAAGCATTGCAATTACTTACTCCAAGACTCTACCACCTTTAACTAATACAAAAGCCAATGTCTTAAAATTTCTTTAGATAAAATTTAAGAAACAAACATTAAACCTAAGATGTAATGATAACACACTTCGATAAAACTAATACTAATTATATCAAGAATTTAAGATGTAGTTCGAGGACGAACCAAGGTGCATGTAGTTTCATTGACATAATTTTTGTAACATTATAGTTTAGATAAAGGTAAAGTACCCATGTACGGATGATATCGGCGTCACGTTGAAGACCATATAACTTGTGTTAGGGTAGTTGCATTTTATTTATCTCATTGTCCTTAGATTAGATCAGGGCATTGTTTTACTGGTTTTTCTATTTTATTTTCTAGTTTTTAGATATATTGTTTATTCTCATTTTTATGTGTTGGACTGATTTAAGGTTTTTATTTTTAACGTGTAAATCCATGATATCGTTTTGAAATATTTTAAAGGAATGTTTCTGCAGCTAACAATCATGTCATGTTTATAGTAACGACTCTATTTCAGTAGAAAAATGGTATCGTCCATTATTTTAAAACCACGTTCTTGAAATAAAATAAATTTCATATCACAGTTAATGTTATGAATAATATAAACATAGTTCAAATGACATACGAAATTGATGATATGAAATATTACGTACTAGAGTAAGTTTAGCATACATTATTAATAGCATAAATAGTCTGATAGCTTCGGAAGAATTCAATAATACATATATATCTTTAAACAACCTTAGGAACTAAAGCAACTATATCATTACGAACGACATCAACCCAAATGCAAAAACAATTGTTATTCGCAGTTCTGAAACTCCCCTCTTTAATCTTTATGGCTGTGACAAGAGGATTCTCTCGTTCTATTATCGCAGTAGCAACACAAAATTTTACTATTTTAACTATTTTAATGTGACAAGAGGACTCCTACAAGCTCGGCCATTCTTGTTTAACTATTTTAAGCATATATTGGTGTTAAATTTGCCAATACACACAGACATATTTTTTAATAAGAATTCATAACAACATAATCTATTTAAAATAAATTAAAAATCATATAAATAATATATATTTTTTAAATCTCATCAAATTATGGAGATAAATTATCAAACGAATTTTTTTTGAAGAATCTAAATTAATTTACTCATGTTAAATCTTTTGATGAGATAAAAATTCATGAAGTAAATTAAATTGGGTGGAAACAAGTATAAATTTCAAAAATATAAAAAAATAATACTAATAAAAAGGAGAACCATTACGGAACGGAAGTTAAGATTTCATAGCAACAGAAGAAATTTAAATCTTCGATTGTTATATAAAAAAGTTTTATCTACTAAGTCGTTGGTAATCAAACTGCTTTGAAGTCCCGATTTGTAAGAAATAATGTTTCATAGATTTAGAGCCAAGTGATAAGAAGAACATACTCGAAGGATAAAAATCGCACATTTTGTTGAATATTTTGGTTGGTTATACGTAGAAGCTTAACTTACTCTTTTGTTGAATTTATTTGTTTGGCCAAATGAGATTTGTATTTATCGCCAATACCTGCTAAACCCTTAGTTGAATGCCTCTTTGTATTATTTACATTAAAGATACAAATAAGAATAAAAATATTGATTTTGGAAAAGCTGTCGTTTTTTATTATTTATCGAGTACTCTTAAATTTTTCTCTTATGGTTTTTATTCCTAAATTTATTTTCCTTTCAAAGTTACATTTTTCTAAAGATTTTATTCTTTTCTTTGAATTTGGATCATATTAATTTATTTATTATAAATATTAACAGGTAGGTTGATTTCTTTTTTCTTTTTAATGCATCACATTAATATAAAATTATGCATCATTTCAATGTATCAATTATGACATATATTGATATCAACCGACACGGTCAACACACTTACCATAGAAAGGATATACATCCCAAAAGAATAAAAAAAAAAAAAAATTATTTTGCATAGTTCATAAAAATAAAAATAAAATTAAAAAAAAACTTTTGAAATATCGGTCTATCTATTATCCTAATAAATAAAAAATAACAATGCTTATCTTCTAACTTTTTATCAAAGATTATTAAAAACATTTGAAAAATGTCACATGGTAACCAATGGAAAAATAAAAATAAATAGAATAATAATAATAACAACTAATCTCATCTCTCAGCTAAACTCTCGCATGACCCTTCTCCTAGAATACTCAACCTACTCCTCACAACCATCAGTCATTACTGAAGAAAAAAAAAACAGAAAGAAAAACAAAAATAAAAGATTTGATGGGAAGAGAAGAGATCTTCCGTTAGAGAAAGCAAGACGACCTGACCTCTATTAATTTAGGGTCGTTATATTTGACCTATAGTAGCTGTGCCAAATCTCACATTAGTGGAAATTGAGATTGATTCTACAAGTTTCCATTGGTTTAGCAATTGGCGACTAGTTTAGTGAGTTTCACCCAGTCTTGTGGTTGATTCAACTGGTTCAATATATTTATATTCCATTTGCAAATTCGTAGTAGCTCAACTTATTTAGAATGGTTCAACGCCTTTTGGGTTGATTAGTGGAGGGAAATTTGGACTAGCTTAGCATCGGTTCAACTCGTTTCAGTTGGACTGAAGCATGGTTCACATTTCTTCAATGTTTTGGTTTGGTTTAGTACATTTCCCTTTTGTTTTTAGTCGGGTTAAGAATTTGTTAAGCTTATCTAATGGAATACATGAGCTTAGGGTTGTTAATTTCATGCAAAGATAGTCGGTGGAGAAAATTTTGAAACGATTGGGTTAAATCTAAGTTTTGAATAGACATCCTTATAAATAATCTTACTGTTAGAATGCTATAAGCTCGATTAGAATGCTAGAATGCTATGTACATGAAAGTTTTATATATGAAACTATGCACATGAAAGTGATTCAAATCTCGAGAAAATCAAAAGAAGTGGAACTCAAACTAGGTTTTATGTCCCACTATATGTATGATTACATATTTATACATTTCCTAACTTCAAGGTGAAGTCAATTATCGAGAACTTTTAATACTCAACATTTTTCAAACATTCTTTTTCAAGTAAGGACAAAGTTACTCGAGTTGACCAATGATATTTGGTAAGGAGGCCATTAGACAATTAGGATAAAGTTTGATTTCACGTTAGCTTTTCATTTCTTTTTTATATTAAAACAAATAAGACCTTTACGAGAATACAACTATCATCGGCTATTTGCTTACACATTAGCGATTGTAGTTGTATGTACATGTATTCTCGTAAATATCACTTCAAATTCAATTTGTTTCTTGGTACAAGGATGTCTTCATTTCTCTTACACATTAACATTGTTTTTCTATTATATGAAATTGGATGATAGATTTTACTTCAGTTTTTATCCTATATGTAATGGTGAAATTGCCAACATGAGAATAACTCAAGTAACATAAAATTGTACCCACGAACAAGAGGTCAGAGATTTGAATTCCCGCACGTGAAGAGAAAGTAAAATTGTAACAACCCTAATATTTTACCTATTTAATCTAAGGTCATCACCCTACTTTGAAATGCGGAATATACATTTAATGGACTCTATTCATAAATGTTGTTCGCACTCGCCTTTTTATTACCTCAAAAACAAAGGTTACAAGGGAAAAAAGGGAAACATTATTGAAAGAAAGGAAAAAGCAACAAAACCAACAATTCTACCCTAAGGTTTATTATGCAAATACATTTCATCCCCTTCTGACCTATACTAGACATGGGAAAAAAAAACAACCAACTACCCTATGCATGTGCCACGACCCTGAGGTGTCCGATGCCGTCGTCGTTGTCACATGGGTGCCTTGCCCTTATCTGCAAAAGTAAAGTAGCACGAGGCTTGAGTATTTCTAGAATACTCAATAAGCGACCCCCCTATCGAGGTTATGCGACAAACACATGCAATGAAATGATGGGACCTATCGTTTCGTTTCGTTTCTTTTTCGTTTCGTTTCGTTTTATTTCATTTCGTTTTCCCAACGGTGTAGTCCTAACAGGTAATCGTGGACGTGTACTATATACTCTACACGCAGCCCATACGTGCGAGTATGGGCTCACCAGCTAGTTCGCACACCGCTGGGCCACTGTCCCTAGCCGGTGGGCATGCTCTGGGGGCCCACCGGGACCCGTTAAAACTACAATCGTCACAGCAGCGCTATGCAGAGCATAACGATCGTTGTCCTGCCCTTTGGATGTACGCGTCTGTACCCTCGTGATGGGATAGGGGTATCCCCCCAAATGCATGAACACACAATATGCATGAGGTCCCTCTAGTCCTACAGTCATCATTTAATGAGCATAACCCCGCGTCACGTTTTCATGCTTACATGCCATTACATATCGTACATATTCCTAGCGGGGTTATGTATCATGCACTTTACCGTATTCCATGTCATGCAATTCATTCAATCACATTCCCATACTCATACATCAAGCCATAATCGTACACAGGTCACACATCGTTACATGCATTCATATCACATCCAATAAGCAGCATAAATAACATACATTCACATTCACATGATTTCGTACTTAAGCATATTAAGCTAGCAAACAATTTAATGGCACGTGCATAACCACGGGTACATGCCAACATACNAAAAAAAACAACCAACTACCCTATGCATGTGCCACGACCCTGAGGTGTCCGATGCCGTCGTCGTTGTCACATGGGTGCCTTGCCCTTATCTGCAAAAGTAAAGTAGCACGAGGCTTGAGTATTTCTAGAATACTCAATAAGCGACCCCCCTATCGAGGTTATGCGACAAACACATGCAATGAAATGATGGGACCTATCGTTTCGTTTCGTTTCTTTTTCGTTTCGTTTCGTTTTATTTCATTTCGTTTTCCCAACGGTGTAGTCCTAACAGGTAATCGTGGACGTGTACTATATACTCTACACGCAGCCCATACGTGCGAGTATGGGCTCACCAGCTAGTTCGCACACCGCTGGGCCATATACTCTACACGCAGCCCATACGTGCGAGTATGGGCTCACCAGCTAGTTCGCACACCGCTGGGCCACTGTCCCTAGCCGGTGGGCATGCTCTGGGGGCCCACCGGGACCCGTTAAAACTACAATCGTCACAGCAGCGCTATGCAGAGCATAACGATCGTTGTCCTGCCCTTTGGATGTACGCGTCTGTACCCTCGTGATGGGATAGGGGTATCCCCCCAAATGCATGAACACACAATATGCATGAGGTCCCTCTAGTCCTACAGTCATCATTTAATGAGCATAACCCCGCGTCACGTTTTCATGCTTACATGCCATTACATATCGTACATATTCCTAGCGGGGTTATGTATCATGCACTTTACCGTATTCCATGTCATGCAATTCATTCAATCACATTCCCATACTCATACATCAAGCCATAATCGTACACAGGTCACACATCGTTACATGCATTCATATCACATCCAATAAGCAGCATAAATAACATACATTCACATTCACATGATTTCGTACTTAAGCATATTAAGCTAGCAAACAATTTAATGGCACGTGCATAACCACGGGTACATGCCAACATACGGCAATTAATACATAACCTACAACGGGTGAGCCACTTACTTGGTAGGCCTTAGCCGAAGTACTCCCTAGAATATAACGTAAGCTCCTAGCTTCTTGTGGACGTTTTACGCTTCCGTTAGTGGTTGGTTCCTTAAACAGGGCCGAAACCAGGTCCGGGTGGATCGGAACGGTGTCAAACGGGCTGGAAACAGGTTTCCCGAGCCGAATAAGCCGCCGGAGCCGAAGAGCCGCCGCCGAGCCGATGAAGCCACTTGAGCCGAGAGGAGCCGCGCTGCAGACGTGACACGTGGCACAATCAGAGGGCGACGCGTGTGCAAGCGTCTCGGGTCGAGGCGCGGGTTAACGGGTCGAACGCAGGTGACGGGCAGCGCGGTGATGGGCCGGCTCGCGGGTGACAGGCCGTGGGGTGATGGGTCGGCTCACGGGTGAAGGCCAGGTGTTTGGGCTGCGGGTAACGTGGGTTCTGGGCCGACCGAAGGGACGGGGTTCGGTTCGGGTTTTCGGATCCGGATCTCGGGTCGGACTTCGTCCTCTTCGCCCGACTCCTGCGCGATTTTCCGGCGGTCTTTCTCTCTCCTCGACAACGTCGTCCCGACGTCCCCTTTTTTTTTCCCGTTCCCAAGCCTATCCTTCACCCTAACCCCGTTTTTGGTACAGATTTCGTTGGTAAGGGCCTTGCACTCCCGGATCTGGAGAAGCTCGGAAGTCCGCCGTTCCGTCTTCCTTGCCGACTGTGTTCAGCGTACGGAATTCGTCTAAAACCTACTTCTGATGTGTGTAAAGGGTTCTGGGATTACTTTTGTGGTGTGAAATGGGGGTTTTCGACGTCGATTTGTACGGTTCGGCTTCGCCGGAGTTCCGTCAGTTTTCTGTTCTCTCTCCTTTTTTCTTACCGTTTTCGTTTCTTTGCAGGTGCTTTCCCGGGTGGCTGAAGGTCGGGGATGCGATTTGTGGCATCCCAGCCCTCGACCGTCCTTTGTGGGTCGTGAGCGAGCGAAAACTCTGGCGTTCGCCGGAGTTTTCGACTCTGCCGACGACCATCATGTTTTTTTTTTTTTTGGTTCCATTACAAAAATTGTAGTGACGAATTAGTAAGTAATAGACCAAGTTTGGCATGCATTATTAATAATAGAAATAGTACGATAACATTGGAACAATTTAGTAATTAAAGTGGTAGTTAGCTACTACCTTATTAGTAATTTCATATTCTTTATATCGATACATATAAGTTGCACAACCATACTCGTGTGCAATCTTTAACCTACTTTTGGAACTACAACAACGACATCATTAATATTGACATCAACAAAAACCCTTGAAGGATCGAATTTTTGATCTCTTAAACTCCCAGCAAGAATCTTTTGTGCTTTGACATTTGGATTCTCCTCTTCTATTATCTTAGCAGCAACGGAATATTCTATTTAAAAAACACAAGTTCGGGCCATTCACTTTTTTCTATTTAAAAAACACATTCGTGTTAAATTTGTTAATACATAAAACTCCAATGAAACAATAAAAATTCAAAGCAAATGAATAAAATTTATTAATAATGAATAATTATTTTCACTGGATTCTATTCCAAATCAATTCGAAAGCATCTCAATAACATTATTATTCTCCAAACATTTCACATAAGCTTCGAGAAAAATTATAATAGAGAGAAAGATGAAAAATTGTCTCTATCTATTCGATTCTCATATTTTTCTTTAACTTACATCGGTCTTTTATATATTTGAAAGCTATGCATTAACACTTTTAAAACGAAATTATGTTGGATAGTCTAAATTAATTTACTTTTAAAGTTTAAAGTTGTAATTGATATAACGCCCTCCTAGATACACCAACCAGTGTCTAGCTCTGATATCATTTGTAACAACTCAAGCTCACCACTAACCAAAATTGTCCGCTTTGGTTGGTAATGTATCATCGTCAGCCTCACAATTTTAAAACACATCACTATGGATAGATTTTCACATCCTTATAAATAATGTTTCATTCCCCTCCCAACCACATGATTAACGCTCTACTATCTACCCGCATGATCAACTCCCTCCCATAGGATGGACCATCCCTACAAGGTTGATCGGTCCTATGGTAGGACGTTGATCATGCGGATAGCCAGTAGAGTTGGCACGTACTATTGTGAGATCACGAATCGATTGGAGAGGGGAACGAGACACTACTTATAAGGGCGTGGAAACCTTTTCGTAACAAACGTGTTTAAAAATTGTGAGGCTGATAGCGATACATAATGGGTCAAAGCAAATAATATCTATTAGCAATAAGCTTGAATTGTTACCATAAAAATTCATATATTTATATTTAGAGATTACTCGAACATTTATTTCAGCTATACCACTGCTTCAAAATTTGCAAACATCTCGATTATAGCATTTAGAAACAACTTCAAAACAATTAAAAGAATAAGCGATAGGAAGAACATACTACTAGAAGGAGGACACCAACATCTTGTTGCTTCTTTAGTGGATGATAAGAAAATGCTTAGCTTACTCTTTTCTTGAGTTTGTTTGGCCAAATGGGTATTCTATTTTATAGTCAATAACCCCTCTGTTACATACTCTTGTTTTTTTTTTTTTTTTTTCCTTAAGGATGAAGTTATTTTGACTTTTCTAAGGTGTCTTTTTTTTATTATAATATTTATTTGTGATTTTTTTTTTTTAACCTGACATGACATACTTTATAATATACCATAACTTATGTAACATAATATCTGACATCATAACAAAAACATAACATCGCATACATCAAACGACCATAAAATCAAGACATGTGTAGGAGCCACAATGCACGCATCCATCTCGTCAAAATTCATTGCACATATTGAATTCAACCGTTATCTATAGTCAAAGTGATGTATTCGTTAAAAAAGGAAAAGATAGGAATTTATTAAAATTGTAGACGAAGTATTTCATATTACCAAAAAGTATCGGAAGGACGTTTAGTTTTTCCTAGATTATGAAAAACTTTTGAAAATTATAAAAAATCTTTTGAAAATTAATGTCTACTTTTTAGTAAAGCTTATAAAAAGAAAAACTTTAAAATAAGTATCTTTTACCATGTTATACAAACACTTTTTAACTACGTTTATATTCAAGTTTTTATCCAATATTATCAAGAACCTTGGAAAAATGTCTATTTTTTTTTTTAAGGTTATCTAAATTTTTTTAAAATTAATTTGAAGTGTTGTAATAACACATCTTCATGAATTTGTAAACAAACAAACAAAAAAAACATTTAATTACTTCACAACTTGTCTTTTAAAATTTCAACATGACTTATCTTTAAGATAAAACTTAAAAGACAAACATTAAACCTAAGATGCTATGATAACAAAATTAATACTAATTATACAATGATTTTAAGATGTGGTTCGAAGACGAACCAAGGTGGATGTGGTTCCATTGATATGGTTTTTGTAACGCCCCATGTCTAGAATTCGAATCAAGATTTGAAATTTGGATTAGACACTTTCTAATGGCCTCGACAATCCCTTGCGATATGGTCACGTTACTTACTTCTTGTTTCTAAGAGTGAAGACTATCCTCACAAACCAACACGGGTCTTTTTAATCATACTTTATCCTCAGTCACATGCATTCTACGAGAATTCTCAAGAGGTCACCCAACATAGAATTTACTACGATTGTGCACACCTTATTGGTACAAGTAGTAACTTTCATTTCTTTTAATTTTTTCTTAGTCATCCTTTCCTCAAGATCTCTCTCATTTAGATGTGGTCACGATTAATTCATATGTCCCTCGTTTACATGGGTGTACATGCCCATCAGCTACTGTCTTGATTCATGTTCGAACCACATTTTACTGGGAGAGGTATCGCTCTAATACCATTTGTAACTCCCCATTAGAAGGTGCTAAATCCGGATTCCGAATCCTAATTCAAACCCTAGGCTGGAAGTTACAGATATGTCCTTATTTACTTTTTCTTTTACAATTTTTTTGATATTATGAGATCGAAGGATTATGAAATTGATATGAGTTTGGTAAGTTATGTATGTACCAAAATGGAGCACATAGGAATGTGTATGAAATTGATGCACGTCTCCATTATATTTATGTTAAGAATGATATAAAAGTGAAATCAATAAGTGAACTAACACAAAATCTAAATTCTCGAACAAAAGATTCAATGCACCGCATATTATTGAACCAATAAAATATGAAAAAGTAAAAGCATTATTAATAACATAAAATAGTGCGATAACATTGGAACAATTCAGTAATTAAAGTGGCAGTTACATACTACCTTATTAGTAATTTCATATTATTTATGTTGATACATATAACTTACACAACTATACTTGTGTGCAATTTTTAACCAACTTTAGGAACGAAAACAACGACATCATTAATATTGACACGAACCCAAACTCGTGAAGGATCGAACTCTGATTTTTCGTAACAACAAGCTAGAATCTTTTGGGCTTTGACACAAGGATTCTCTCTTTCTATTATTTCAGCAGCAACAGAAAATTTTACTCCCACGAGCTCAGGCCATTCACTTTTTCCTATTTAAAACATATATTCGTGTTAAATTTGCTAATACACATAACTCTACCAACAAAATGTAGAATTCAATAAATCGTTATATAATCATATATATAAAATTTCAAAATTGGTAGGAATAAACATAAATTTTAAAAACTTGAAAATAAAAATGAACAAACCAAGGATAAATGTTTCAAATCAGGAGGATTTGAAAATAAACTAAAAAAAACATAAATTGTTATAAATTTGAAATAAAGATACTAAATCATTATACAGTAACGTTCATAAGCTAAATCGTTAGCTATCGAACACATTTGAGTAACTGATAGGAAGAACATACTGTGAGGACGGGAATCAGACATTTTGTTGAATGCTTTGGTTAGTTATATGTAAATGCTTAGCTTACGCTTTTGTGTTGAATATGTTTTAGCGAAATGGGATTTGTATTTATAGCCACTGTCCGCTGCCCTTAGTGGAATACTTTGTTCCTGTTCTCAAATTTGCCTATTACCGTTTTTATTCTTTAATTTATTTTATTTTCAAAGTCATGTTTTTTTAAAAGATTTTGTTCGTTTCGTTAGATATGGATCATATTAATTTATTTATTATAAATGTTGATATGCATGGTGATTTTAATGTATCGAT
>NW_019268551.1:188652-193595 GCF_002738365.1 Cucurbita moschata | reverse complement strand
GCATTCTACGAGAATTCTCAAGAGGTCACCCAACATAGAATTTACTACGATTGTGCACACCTTATTGGTACAAGTAGTAACTTTCATTTCTTTTAATTTTTTCTTAGTCATCCTTTCCTCAAGATCTCTCTCATTTAGATGTGGTCACGATTAATTCATATGTCCCTCGTTTACATGGGTGTACATGCCCATCAGCTACTGTCTTGATTCATGTTCGAACCACATTTTACTGGGAGAGGTATCGCTCTAATACCATTTGTAACTCCCCATTAGAAGGTGCTAAATCCGGATTCCGAATCCTAATTCAAACCCTAGGCTGGAAGTTACAGATATGTCCTTATTTACTTTTTCTTTTACAATTTTTTTGATATTATGAGATCGAAGGATTATGAAATTGATATGAGTTTGGTAAGTTATGTATGTACCAAAATGGAGCACATAGGAATGTGTATGAAATTGATGCACGTCTCCATTATATTTATGTTAAGAATGATATAAAAGTGAAATCAATAAGTGAACTAACACAAAATCTAAATTCTCGAACAAAAGATTCAATGCACCGCATATTATTGAACCAATAAAATATGAAAAAGTAAAAGCATTATTAATAACATAAAATAGTGCGATAACATTGGAACAATTCAGTAATTAAAGTGGCAGTTACATACTACCTTATTAGTAATTTCATATTATTTATGTTGATACATATAACTTACACAACTATACTTGTGTGCAATTTTTAACCAACTTTAGGAACGAAAACAACGACATCATTAATATTGACACGAACCCAAACTCGTGAAGGATCGAACTCTGATTTTTCGTAACAACAAGCTAGAATCTTTTGGGCTTTGACACAAGGATTCTCTCTTTCTATTATTTCAGCAGCAACAGAAAATTTTACTCCCACGAGCTCAGGCCATTCACTTTTTCCTATTTAAAACATATATTCGTGTTAAATTTGCTAATACACATAACTCTACCAACAAAATGTAGAATTCAATAAATCGTTATATAATCATATATATAAAATTTCAAAATTGGTAGGAATAAACATAAATTTTAAAAACTTGAAAATAAAAATGAACAAACCAAGGATAAATGTTTCAAATCAGGAGGATTTGAAAATAAACTAAAAAAAACATAAATTGTTATAAATTTGAAATAAAGATACTAAATCATTATACAGTAACGTTCATAAGCTAAATCGTTAGCTATCGAACACATTTGAGTAACTGATAGGAAGAACATACTGTGAGGACGGGAATCAGACATTTTGTTGAATGCTTTGGTTAGTTATATGTAAATGCTTAGCTTACGCTTTTGTGTTGAATATGTTTTAGCGAAATGGGATTTGTATTTATAGCCACTGTCCGCTGCCCTTAGTGGAATACTTTGTTCCTGTTCTCAAATTTGCCTATTACCGTTTTTATTCTTTAATTTATTTTATTTTCAAAGTCATGTTTTTTTAAAAGATTTTGTTCGTTTCGTTAGATATGGATCATATTAATTTATTTATTATAAATGTTGATATGCATGGTGATTTTAATGTATCGATGCATCATTTCAATATATCAATCAATTTCATATATCGATATCAACAAACACAAAAACATATTGTTGATATGATAAATTACGTCTCATCTGGTCGATATCTATCATGTCTAATATCTTCATACATACATATATGCATCTCAAGAATGTTCACATTTTTTTTTAATTTAAGATTATCGAAGATTTTAGAATATTATAAAAAAAATTTATAGCATATTTATTAAAAGAGGAGTCAAATTAATTAAACTTAAACATTACTCACAACCAAAAGTCTTAGTGAAAAGACCAAAATACCAAAAAGCTAACGAGAATAATCAAAACAAGCAAGTGGTAAAAAAACTTGTGTTAAAAGTCAATAATTTTTTTGATGACTTTTTTTAATAATAAATAATAAAAAAAGGACCATAACAAATCTCTTGACGAGACAAAACAAAGAGTTTAAAGAACATTAATTTAATATCTAGTGAAGAAGAAGAACTTAAACTCGACAAATTATGTATGCAAATAGTAAAAACGAAAAGAATAGGAATGATAAAGAGTAAGTGATGATTCTAACTCATCCAAACCAAAAATGGCACTAACAGATACAGCTGAACAGCTTCATTGACTTCTTTCATAACTTACCAATGATCGGTCCATGAAAATGTTTGTTAAATATTTTAGACGTATGTTTTCGGAAGGTATTAGTCATGTTATGCATGTGTTAGACCAAAAAACCAAAAAGCTTATACAAGATTTTGAAATATTATAAAAAAATTTATAGCATATTTATGAAAAAGAGGAGTCGAATTCATTAAACTTAAATATTACTCACAACCCAAAACATTACTAACAACTCAAAGTCTTAAGTGAAAGACCAAAAAAAACCAAAAAGCTAACCAGAATAATCAAAACATATCATCTAAAGCAAGTGGTAAAAAAACTTGTGTCAAAAGTCCATACTTTTTTCCATGACTTTTTAAAAAAAAAAAAAAAAAAAAAACCATAACAAATCTCTTGAGGAGACGAAAGAGAGAGTTTGAAGAATACTAATCTAATATCTAGTGAAGAAGAACTTAAACTCGACAAATTATGTATGCAAATAGTAAAAACAGAAAGAATACGAATTCTAAAGAGTAAGTGATGATTCTAACTCATCGAGACCAAACATAGCACTAACTGTTGAAATACAAAAGCTTTATTGACTTCTTTTATAACTTACTAATGATCGATCCATGACAATATTTGTTAAATATTTTAAACGTATGTTTTCTGAATGTATTAGTCATGTTATGCATGTATTAGCGACATTAATTTAGGGTCATCATAGATAATCTATACTGATTGTGCTACATCTCACATTAATGGAAATTTTTTAATAAACTTCTAATTTTGAAAAACAATGTCTACCTTTGTTTAAAGTATATCAAAAACAAAAAATACCTTTGAAATAAATTTCTATCTATTATCAAATGTTTTACACAAATTTTTTAACAAAAATATTTGAAAAATGTCACATTTTTTTTAAAGACTTCTCTTTCTAATTTCAGGAAGATTTTCTGTTAAGAGGCTCCCACCAGAGTCCGTCTTGTGTTTGAGTCTTAATCAAGAAGATGGTAGAGAAGTAACTTCATCTAACTTGAGATCGAACACATTCTTCAACCATTTTTCTCCTCCATTCTACATATTTTTAACTATGGAGATGGACTATTTTGAATCGTTTGAATTCTGTAAACAAATTTAAAAGTTAATATTTTTCAATCTCATTCTAGAAAATGTTAAATATTGTTGGAACTTGAAACATTTTCCAAGGAAAAAAATAGTCTTAAACGATTTTTCTCGAGACATTTTTTTGTTCGTTTTTAAATTGATATCATTGGTTATGCTTCACGGTTAGGTGGCAGAAGTAAGGTAAAAAAAGGATTATAATAAATCTCTTGACGAGACGAAACAAAAAATTTGAAGAACATTAATTTAATATCTAGTGAAGAAGAAGAACTTAAACTCCAAATTATGTATGCAAATAGTAAAAATGAAAAGAATAGGAATGATAAAGAGTAAGTGATGATTCTAACTCATCCAAACCAAACATGGCACTAACCGATACAGCTGAAATATAACAGCTTCATTGACTTCTTTCCTAACTTACCAATGATCGGTCCATGAAAATGTTTGTTAAATATTTTGACGTATGTTTTTTGAAGGTATTAATCATGTTATGCATGTGTTAGCGACATTAATTTAGGGTCGTCATAGATGACCTATACTAATTGTGTTAAATCTCACCTGAGTGGAAATTGAGATAGCTTCTACCAGTTTCCATTGGTTTAGCAATTGGCCACTAATTTAGTGAGTTTAACCCAGTCTAGTGGTTGGTTCAAACAGTTCAACATATTTATATTCAATTCGTAAATTCGTAATAGCTCAACTTGTTCAAAATGGTTCAACGTCTTTTGGGTTGTTTAGTGCAGGCAATTTGGGCTGGCTTAACATCGGTTCAACTCGTTTCAATTGAGTTGAGCATGGTTCAAACATTTTTGTTCAAGTAAGGACAAAGACATTTGAGCTAGCCGATGATATTTGCTAAGGAGATCATTAGACAATTACGATCAAGTTTGATTTCACATTAGTTTTTCATTTCTTTTTAATGTTAAAACAAATAAAACCTTTACAAGAATACGTGTACATACAACTATCATCGGCTATTTGCTTGCACATCAATGTTTGTAGCTATATGTACATGTACTCTCGTAAATATCACTTCAAATTCGATTTTTACGATGATATTTGCTTCTTAGACGGAGATGTGCCTTCATTTCTTCTACGAGCGCTATTTGTTTGCACATTAACATTTGTTTGTCTATCATATGAAATTAGACGATGATTTTACTTCAAGAAGCTCTAGTCAATGAGTCTTTACGATATATGTAATGGTGAAATTGTCAACATGAGAATAACTCAAGTAACATAAAATTGTACCCTCAAACAAGAAGTCAGAGATTTGAATTCCCTCACGTGAAGAGAAAGTAAAATCGTAGCGACGAATTAGTAAGTAATAGACCAAATTTGACATGCATTATTAATAATAGAAATAGTACGATAACATTGGAACAATTTAGTAATTAAAGTGGTAGTTAGCTACTACCTTATTAGTAATTTCATATTCTTTATATCGATACATATAAGTTGCACAACCATACTCGTGTGCAATCTTAACCTACTTTTGGAACTACAACAACAATATCATTAATATTGACATCGACAAAAACTCTTGAACGATCGAATTTTCTATCTCTTGGACTCCCAGCAAGAATCTTTTGTGCTTTGACATTTGGATTCTCCTCTTCTATTATCCTAGCAGCAATGGAATATTCTACGAACACAAGCTCGGGCCATTCACTTTTTTCTAT
>NW_019268551.1:178360-187852 GCF_002738365.1 Cucurbita moschata | reverse complement strand
AGTTACAGATATGTCCTTATTTACTTTTTCTTTTACAATTTTTTTGATATTATGAGATCGAAGGATTATGAAATTGATATGAGTTTGGTAAGTTATGTATGTACCAAAATGGAGCACATAGGAATGTGTATGAAATTGATGCACGTCTCCATTATATTTATGTTAAGAATGATATAAAAGTGAAATCAATAAGTGAACTAACACAAAATCTAAATTCTCGAACAAAAGATTCAATGCACCGCATATTATTGAACCAATAAAATATGAAAAAGTAAAAGCATTATTAATAACATAAAATAGTGCGATAACATTGGAACAATTCAGTAATTAAAGTGGCAGTTACATACTACCTTATTAGTAATTTCATATTATTTATGTTGATACATATAACTTACACAACTATACTTGTGTGCAATTTTTAACCAACTTTAGGAACGAAAACAACGACATCATTAATATTGACACGAACCCAAACTCGTGAAGGATCGAACTCTGATTTTTCGTAACAACAAGCTAGAATCTTTTGGGCTTTGACACAAGGATTCTCTCTTTCTATTATTTCAGCAGCAACAGAAAATTTTACTCCCACGAGCTCAGGCCATTCACTTTTTCCTATTTAAAACATATATTCGTGTTAAATTTGCTAATACACATAACTCTACCAACAAAATGTAGAATTCAATAAATCGTTATATAATCATATATATAAAATTTCAAAATTGGTAGGAATAAACATAAATTTTAAAAACTTGAAAATAAAAATGAACAAACCAAGGATAAATGTTTCAAATCAGGAGGATTTGAAAATAAACTAAAAAAAACATAAATTGTTATAAATTTGAAATAAAGATACTAAATCATTATACAGTAACGTTCATAAGCTAAATCGTTAGCTATCGAACACATTTGAGTAACTGATAGGAAGAACATACTGTGAGGACGGGAATCAGACATTTTGTTGAATGCTTTGGTTAGTTATATGTAAATGCTTAGCTTAAGCTTTTGTGTTGAATATGTTTTAGCGAAATGGGATTTGTATTTATAGCCACTGTCCGCTGCCCTTAGNACATGTACTCTCGTAAATATCACTTCAAATTCGATTTTTACGATGATATTTGCTTCTTAGACGGAGATGTGCCTTCATTTCTTCTACGAGCGCTATTTGTTTGCACATTAACATTTGTTTGTCTATCATATGAAATTAGACGATGATTTTACTTCAAGAAGCTCTAGTCAATGAGTCTTTACGATATATGTAATGGTGAAATTGTCAACATGAGAATAACTCAAGTAACATAAAATTGTACCCTCAAACAAGAAGTCAGAGATTTGAATTCCCTCACGTGAAGAGAAAGTAAAATCGTAGCGACGAATTAGTAAGTAATAGACCAAATTTGACATGCATTATTAATAATAGAAATAGTACGATAACATTGGAACAATTTAGTAATTAAAGTGGTAGTTAGCTACTACCTTATTAGTAATTTCATATTCTTTATATCGATACATATAAGTTGCACAACCATACTCGTGTGCAATCTTAACCTACTTTTGGAACTACAACAACAATATCATTAATATTGACATCGACAAAAACTCTTGAACGATCGAATTTTCTATCTCTTGGACTCCCAGCAAGAATCTTTTGTGCTTTGACATTTGGATTCTCCTCTTCTATTATCCTAGCAGCAATGGAATATTCTACGAACACAAGCTCGGGCCATTCACTTTTTTCTATTTAAAACACACATTCGTGTTAAATTTGTTAATACATATAACTCCAATGGAATAATAAAAATTCAAAAGCAAATGAATAAAATTTATTAATAATGAATAATTATTTTCAATTGATTCTATTTAAAATCAATTTCAAAGCATCTCAATAACATTATTATTCTCCAAAAATTTCACCTAAGCTTCAAGAAAAATTATAATATAGAGAAAGATGAAAAATTGTCTCTATCTATTCAATTCTCATATTTTTCTTTAACATACATTGATCTTTTACATATTTGAAAGCTATGCATTAACACTTTTAAAACGAAATTATGTTGGATAGTCTAAATTGATTTACTTTTAAAGTATAAAGTTGTAATTGATATAACGCCCTCCCAGACACACCATTCAATGTCTAGCTTTGATATCATTTGTAACAACTCAAGCTCACCACTAACCGAAATTGTCCGCTTTGGTTGGTAATGTATCATCGTCAGCCTCACAATTTTAAAACACATCACTATGGATAGATTTTCACACCCTTATAAATAGTGTTTCATTCCCCTCCCAACCACATGATTAACGCTCTACTATCTACCCGCATGATCAACCCCCTCCCATAGGATAGACCATCCCTACAAGGTTGATCGGTCCTATGGTAGGACGTTGATCATGCGGGTAGCCAGTAGAGTTGGCACGTACTATTGTGAGATCACGAATCAATTGGAGAGGAGAACGAGACACTACTTATAAGGGCGTGGAAACCTTTTCGTAACAAACGTGTTTAAAAATTGTGAGACTGGTAGCGATACGTAATGGATCAAAGAAAATAATATCTGTTAGCAATGAGCTTAAATTGTTACCGTAAAAATTCATATATTTATATTTAGAGATTATTCGAACATTTATTTCAGCTATACCACAGCTTCAAAATTTGCAAACGTCTCGATTATAGTATTTAGAAACAACTTCAAAACAATTAAAAGAATAAGCGATAGGAAGAACATACTACCTGAAGGAGGACACCGTTCTGACATCTTGTTGCTTCTTTGGTCGATGATAAGAAAATGCTTAGCTTACTCTTTTCTTGAGTTTGTTTGGCCAAATGAGTATTCTATTTTATAGTCAATAACCCCTCTGTTACATACTCTTGTTCTTTTTTTTTTTTCTTAAGGATGAAGTTATTTTGACTTTTCTAAGGTGTCTTTTTTTTATTATAATATTTATTTGTGATTTTTTTTTAACCTGACATGACATACTTTATAATATACCATAACTTATGTAACATAATATCTGACAACATAACAAAAACATAACATCGCATACATCAAACGACCATAAAATCAAGACATGTGTAGGAGTCACAATGCACGCATCCATCTCGTCAAAATTCATTGCACATATTGAATTCAACCGTTATCTATAGTCAAAGTGATGTATTCGTTAAAAAAGGAAAAAATAGGAATTTATTAAAATTGTAGACGAAGTATTTCATATTACCAAATAGTACGGGAAAGACGTCTACTTTTTTTTAGATTATGTAAAACTTTTGAAAATAGCTTATAAAAAGAAAAACTTTAAAATAAGTATCTTTTACCATGTTATACAAACACTTTTTAACCACGTTTATATTCAAGTTTTTATCCAATATTATCAAGAACCTTGGAAAAATGTCTATTTTTTTTTTAAGGTTATCTAAATTTTTTTAAAATTAATTTGAAGTGTTGTAATAGCACATCTTCATGAATTTGTAAACAAACAAACATACAAAAAAACAAAAAAAAAAAAACATTTAAATTACTTACTCCGCAACTTGTCTTTAAGATAAAACTTAAAAGGCATAAACCTAAGATGCTATGATAACAAAATTAATACTAATTATACCATGATTTTAAGATGTGGTTCGAAGACGAACCAAGGTGGATGTGGTTCTATTGATATGGTTTTTGTAACGCCCCATGTCTAGGATTCGAATCAAGATTTGAAATTTTGATTAGACACTTTCTAATGGCCTCGACAATCCCTTGCGATATGGTCACGTTACTTACTTCTTGTTTCTAAGAGTGAAAACTATTCTCACAAACCAACACGAGTCTTTTTAATCATACTTTATCCTCAGTCACATGCATTCTACGAGAATTCTCAAGAGGTCACCCAACATAGAATTTACTACGATTGTGCACACCTTATTGGTACAAGTAGTAACTTTCATTTCTTTTAATTTTTTCTTAGTCATCCTTTCCTCAAGATCTCTCTCATTTAGATGTGGTCACGATTAATTCATATGTCCCTCGTTTACATGGGTGTACATGCCCATCAGCTACTGTCTTGATTCATGTTCGAACCACATTTTACTGGGAGAGGTATCGCTCTAATACCATTTGTAACTCCCCATTAGAAGGTGCTAAATCCGGATTCCGAATCCTTATTCAAACCCTAGGCTAGGAGTTACAGATATGTCCTTATTTACTTTTTCTTTTACAATTTTTTTGATATTATGAGATCGAAGGATTATGAAATTGATATGAGTTTGGTAAGTTATGTATGTACCAAAATGGAGCACATAGGAATGTGTATGAAATTGATGCACGTCTCCATTATATTTATGTTAAGAATGATATAAAAGTGAAATCAATAAGTGAACTAACACAAAATCTAAATTCTCGAACAAAAGATTCAATGCACCGCATATTATTGAACCAATAAAATATGAAAAAGTAAAAGCATTATTAATAACATAAAATAGTGCGATAACATTGGAACAATTCAGTAATTAAAGTGGCAGTTACATACTACCTTATTAGTAATTTCATATTATTTATGTTGATACATATAACTTACACAACTATACTTGTGTGCAATTTTTAACCAACTTTAGGAACGAAAACAACGACATCATTAATATTGACACGAACCCAAACTCGTGAAGGATCGAACTCTGATTTTTCGTAACAACAAGCTAGAATCTTTTGGGCTTTGACACAAGGATTCTCTCTTTCTATTATTTCAGCAGCAACAGAAAATTTTACTCCCACGAGCTCAGGCCATTCACTTTTTCCTATTTAAAACATATATTCGTGTTAAATTTGCTAATACACATAACTCTACCAACAAAATGTAGAATTCAATAAATCGTTATATAATCATATATATAAAATTTCAAAATTGGTAGGAATAAACATAAATTTTAAAAACTTGAAAATAAAAATGAACAAACCAAGGATAAATGTTTCAAATCAGGAGGATTTGAAAATAAACTAAAAAAAACATAAATTGTTATAAATTTGAAATAAAGATACTAAATCATTATACAGTAACGTTCATAAGCTAAATCGTTAGCTATCGAACACATTTGAGTAACTGATAGGAAGAACATACTGTGAGGACGGGAATCAGACATTTTGTTGAATGCTTTGGTTAGTTATATGTAAATGCTTAGCTTAAGCTTTTGTGTTGAATATGTTTTAGCGAAATGGGATTTGTATTTATAGCCACTGTCCGCTGCCCTTAGTGGAATACTTTGTTCCTGTTCTCAAATTTGCCTATTACCGTTTTTATTCTTTAATTTATTTTATTTTCAAAGTCATGTTTTTTTAAAAGATTTTGTTCGTTTCGTTAGATACGGATCATATTAATTTATTTATTATAAATGTTGATATGCATGGTGATTTTAATGTATCGATGCATCATTTCAATATATCAATCAATTTCATATATCGATATCAACAAACACAAAAACTTATTGTTGATATGATAAATTAGGTCTCATCTTGTCGATATCTATCATGTCTAATATCTTCATACATACATATATGCATCTCAAGCATGTTTACTATTTTTTTATTTATTTAAGATTATAGAAGATTTTGGAATATTATAAAAAAATTTATAGCATATTTATTAAAAGAGGAGTCAAATTCATTAAACTTAAACATTACTCCCAACCAAAAGTCTTAAGTGAAAGACCAAAATACCAAAAAGCTAATGAGAATAATCAAAACAAGTCATCTTAAGCAAGTTGTAAAAAAACTTGTGTTAAAAGTCAACACTTTTTTCGACGACTTTTTTTAATAAAAAAAAAAAAAGACCATAACAAATCTCTTGACGAGACGAAACAAAGAGTTTAAAGAACATTAATTTAATATCTAGTGAAGAAGAAGAACTTAAACTCGACAAATTATGTATGCAAATAGTAAAAACGAAAAGAATAGGAATGATAAAGAGTAAGTCTAACTCATCCAAACCAAAAATGGCACTAACAGATACAGCTGAAATATAACAGCTTCATTGACTTCTTTCATAACTTACCAATGATTGGTCCATGAAAATGTTTGTTAAATATTTTAGATGTATTGATATGAACCAAGAGACATCAATCATACAATATGCTTCAATGAAGATGTGGAGAAAAGGTTATCAAAATAATCAAAAGATGTTTCAATTCATGCTACATTGAAGAAGAATAAAGTTTGATTGTTGTAAATTTTGGGTGGGTTATAATTTAGAGTTATTGTGTTTTATGACTTTTTATTTAATTTCGGTTACATTTACATAATGGCTAATTATGGCCATAAAGTGTGAATGTTACAACTTTTGGAATGCCTTTCATTTTGAGGCTATATAAAGCCATCTATGTTGTATTTGTAATAAGACTTAGAAGATATATCAAAAGAAGCATTTGTGCTTTTCTTTAGCCAATGGCTAAGTTTCTTTGCAACTCTATGTAGTTTAGGTTGCATGTAGAATCATTCAAGCTCGACATGATCAATCTTGCTTGTGGAGTGATTCGAATCTCAAACAAGTGTTCTTGTCTTGAGATATTTGATCAACAAGAATCATTGAAGCTAGACATGATCGATCTTGCTTCTGGAGTGATTCGAATCTCAAACAAAGTGTTCTTGGCTTGAGATATTCGATCGACAAGGTAATCCGAATCTTATTCCCCTTGTATTGATTCCTTATCTTATCATTTGGTATCAGAGCTTCAGGCTCAAGATCGGATATATGTTTCCTTTGCGTTTCTTTTCAATTTGTTTTTTATTTATTTTCATCTTTTTAGTTTTTAATCGACCCAAAGTTCAAAATTCAATCTTTGCTCTATTTAAAATTTTGAGAGGTGAGAATGAGAGCTTCATTTGTGTAAATGAGTGCAAACAGAGTGGCCTAAAATTCCTTGAGTGTATACACGTGAGAGAGTGTTGTGAGGTCCTTCGTATTTCCATAACTTATTTTTTGCAGCAAAGTTTCACAAATAGATTCGAGGACGAATCCTCTTGAAGAAGTGGAGAATGATATGAACCAAGAGACATCAATCATACAATATGCTTCAATGAAGATGTGGAGAAAAGGTTATCTTGTAGTGATTCCTTATCGTATCATGTATGTTTTCTGAATGTATTAGTCATGTTATGCATGTGTTAGCGACATTAATTTAGGGTCGCCATAGAGGAACTATACTAATTGTGTTAAATCTCACATGAGTGGGAATTGAGATAGCTTCTACGAGTTTCCATTGGTTTAGCAATTGGCCATTAATTTAGTGAGTTTAACCCAATCTAGTGGTTGGTTCAAACAGTTGAACATATTTATATTCAATTCGTAAATTCGTAGTAGCTCAACTTGTACACAATGGTTCAACGTCTTTTGGGTTGATTAGTGCAGGCAATTTGGGCTGGCTTAACATCGGTTCAACTCGTTTCAATTGAGTTGAGCATGGTTCAAACATTCTTGTTCAAGTAAGGACAAAGACATTTGAGCTAGCCGATGATATTTGCTAAGGAGATCATTAGACAATTACGATCAAGTTTGATTTCACATTAGTTTTTCATTTCTTTTTAATGTTAAAACAAATAAAACCTTTACAAGAATACGTGTACATACAACTATCATCGGCTATTTGCTTGCACATCAATGTTTGTAGCTATATGTACATGTACTCTCGTAAATATCACTTCAAATTCGATTTTTACGATGATATTTGCTTCTTAGACGGAGATGTGCCTTCATTTCTTCTACGAGCGCTATTTGTTTGCACATTAACATTTGTTTGTCTATCACATGAAATTGGACGATGATTTTACTTCAAGAAGCTTTAGTCAATTAGTTTTTACGATATATGTAATGGTGAAATTGCTAACATAACATAAAATTGTACCCTCAAACAAGAGGTCAGAGATTTGAATTCCTCCACGTAAAGAGAAAGTAAAATCGTGGCGACAAATTAGTAAGTAAAAGACCAAGTTTGGCATGCATTATTAATAATAGAAATAGTACGATAACATTGGAACAATTTAGTAATTAAAGTGGTAGTTAGCTACTACCTTATTAGTAATTTCATATTCTTTATATCGATACATATAAGTTGCACAACCATACTCGTGTGCAATCTTTAACCTACTTTTGGAACTACAACAACGACATCATTAATATTGACATCAACAAAAACCCTTGAAGGATCGAATTTTTGATCTCTTGAACTCCCAGCAAGAATCTTTTGTGCTTTGACATTTGGATTCTCCTCTTCTATTATCCTAGCAGCAACGGAATATTCTACGAACACAAGCTCGGGCCATTCACTTTTTTCTATTTAAAACACACATTCGCGTTAAATTTGTTAATACTAACTCCAATGAAATAATAAAAATTCAAAGCAAATAAATAAAATTTATTAATAATGAATAATTATTTTCACTTAGATTCTATTTAAAATCAATTCAAAAGCATTTCATAACATTATTATTCTCCAAAAATTTCACCTAAGCTTCAAGAAAAATTATAGTGTAGAGAAAGATGAAAAATTGTCTGTATCTATTCGAATCTCGTATTTTTCTTTAACTTACATCGCATATTTGAAAGCTATGCATTAATTCTTTTAAAACGAAATTATGTTGGATAGTCTAAATTGATTTACTTTTAAAGTTTAAAGTTGTAATTGATATAACGTTCTCGTAGACACACCATCCAGTGTCTAGCTCTGATATCATTAGTAATAGCTCAAGCTCACTACTAACCGAAACTGTCGGTTTTGGTTGGTAATGTATCATCGCCAGCCTTGCAATTTTAAAACACATCGCTAGAGATAGATTTTCACACCCTTATAAACAATGTTTCATTCCCTTCTCCATCCACATGATTAACGCTCTACTATCTACCCGCATGATCAACCCCCTCCCATAGGATGGACCATCCCTGCAAGGTTGATCGGTCCTATGGTAGGACGTTGATCATGCGGGTAGCCAGTAGAGTTGGCACGCACTATTGTGAGATCACAAATCAATTGGAGAGGGGAACGATACACTACTTATAAGGACGTGGAAACCTTTCCATAACAAACGTGTTTAAAAACTGTGAAGCTTGTAGCGATACGTAACGGATCAAAGCAAATAATATATGTTAGCAATGAGCTTGAATTGTTACCGTAAAAATTTATATATTTATATTTAGAGATTACTCGAACATTTAATTTCAACTATACCACACCTTCAAATTTTGCAAACATGTCAATTACAGCATTTGGAAACAACTTCAAAACAATTAAAAGAATTAAAAGAATAAGTGATAGGAAGAACATACTAACAACGGAAGGATCACAGAATTGGGACATCTTGTTGCTTCTTTGGTGGGTGATAAGAAAATGCTTAGCTTACTCTTTTCTTGAGTTTTAGCCAAATGGGTATTCTATTTATAGTCACTAGCCTATGTTGTATACTCTTAGTTTTTTTTTTTTTTTTTTTTTTTTTTTTTTTTTTTTTTTTTTTTTTTTTTTTTTTTTTTTTT
>NW_019268551.1:125719-177941 GCF_002738365.1 Cucurbita moschata | reverse complement strand
TTTTTTTTTTTTTTTTTTTTTTTTTTTTTTTTTTTTTTTTTTTTTTTTTTTTTTTTTTTTTCTTAAAGATAAAAGCTATTTTGACTTTTCTAAAGTGTCCTTTTTTTTTTATTATAATATTTATTTGTGATTTTTTTTTATCTTTAATTTTGTCGTGACATGATATACTTTATAATATAGCATAATTTATGTAACATAATATCTGACATCATAACAAAAACATAACATCGCATACATCAAGCGACCATAAATTCAAGACACGTGTAGGAGCCACATCGTTCGAACAACAATCAAGTCACCCAACAGTAAAGCCTCTAACTTATTTTGTTGAGAATATAAAAAAGGATTCATCATTTCAATGTATAGTTACGTCCACTCAAAAAATCTCATCTCATTGATATCGACCGAAAATATTAGAATCAACATACACAAACACTTGACGACCAGCTGCATCCATCTCGTCAAAATCCATTGCACATATTGAATTCAACAGATATTTATAGTCAAAGTGATGTATTCGTCAAAAAAAAAAAAAGGATGAGATAGGAATTTATTAAAATTGTAGACGAAGTATTTCATATTACCAAAAAGCATGGGAAGAACGTCTATTTTCCTAGATTATGAAAAACTTAAAAAATTCTTATGAAAATTAATGTCTACTTTTTAGTAAAGCTTATAAAAAAAACTTTAAAATAAGTATCTTTTACCATGTTATACAAAAACGTTTTAACCCCGTTTATATTCAAGTTTTATCCAACATTATCAAGAACGTTGGAAAAATGTCTAATTTTTCTTAAGGTTATCTAAATTTCATGTTTAGGATTCTGATCAAGATTTGAAATTTGGATTAGCCACCTTCTAATGGTCTCGACAATCTCCTGCGACATGGTCACGTTACTTACTTCTTGCTTTTAAGGGTGAAGACTATTCTCACAAACCAACATGAGTCCTTTTATCATGCTTCGTCCTCACTCAAAAGCATTCTAGGAAAATTCTCAAGAGGTCATCCAACATAGAATTTCCTATGATTGTGCACGTTATTGGTATAGGTAGGAACGTTCATTTCTTTTAAGTCTTTCTTAATCATCCTTTTCTCAAGATCTCTCTCATTCAAATGTGGTCACTGTTCATGCATACACCCCTCCTTTACGTGAGGATTCTCTCTTTCTATTATCACAGCAGCAATAGAAAATCTTACTCCCACGAACTTTGGCCATTCACTTTTTCCTATTCAAAATATATCTCGGTGCTAAATTTGCTAATACACATAATTCTACACAAAACATAGAATCCAACAAACAACCACAAAATCATAGTTCTAAAATTTCAAAATAAGCATAAATTTTATAAAAACATAGAAAATAAACTAAAAAACTTACATTAATATAAATTTGAAATAAAGAGACTAAATCATTATACGATAAAGTTCATAAACTAAATCGTTACTTATCGAATACATTTGAGTAAGTGATAGGAAGAACATACTAAGAGGACACAAATCAGACATTTTGTTGAATGTTTTGGTTTGTTATACGTAGATGCTTAGCTTACAATTTCGAGTTGATGGAATTGGTTAGTTGAATACTTTGTTCTTATTCTTAAATTTATTTTATTTTCAAAGTCATATTTTTTTTTAAAGATTTTGTTCTTTTCTCGGGATTTGGATCATATTAATTTATTTATTATAAACGTTAAAATGCATGTTGATTTTTCTTTTTAATGTGTAACAACCCAAAATTTTCTACTTAATTTAAGGTCGCTATTGTATACGTACCATAAACATTGAATGCGGAAGACTTCATTTAAATTCCATAAAACATAACCTTTAACTTAAAACACAACCATGGACTTATGTGTTTCGAAAACATCTTTAAAACGACACAACGAAAGACCCGAAATAAAATAAATAAGCGTTTAAGTTTAAAACATCCTATTCTATCCTAAGTCTAAGAAAATAAATACCACTATCCTAAGCATGTGTCATGATCTCGAGTTGCGATGCCATCGTCAGCCGTACAGGAATGTCTTGCCTTAACCTGAAAAATGTAATAGCACATGGCTTGAGTATTTAAAAAAATACTCAGTAAGTAACCCCACTATTGGGGTTAAATACAACAATCACATGCAATGAAATGATGGGACCTATCTTTCGTTTCGTTTCGTTTCGTTTTTCCTACGGTGCTGTTCTAACGGGTAATTGTGGACGTGTAACATATACTCTACACACAGCCCATACGTGCGAGTATGGGCTCACCAGCTAGTTCGCACACCACTGGGCCACTGTCCTTATCCGGTGGGCATACTCTGGGAGCCCCTTATGCTGGGACCCGTTAAAACTAGAACCGTCACGGCAGCGCTATGCAATGTATAACGATCGTTGTCCTGCCATTGGATGTACGCGTCCATACCCTCGTGATGAGATGGGGGTATCCCCCAGATGCATGAACACACATAATGCATGAAGTCCCCCTATTTCTACATTATCTTTAATGACCATAACCCCCTGTCACGTTCCAGGCTTCATGTCATTCTCATTTTCATTTCACATTTCATATACATTTCTATCGGGGTTATGGTTCCAGATAGTTTACCGTGTTTCATGTCATACAATTCATGCTGTTCACATTCACATATTTCATACAAGCATGCCATAATCATTCAAGGACCTCATATCATTACATGCATTACACATCACATCAGACTAAAAGCATACATAGCATACATTCATATTCACATAACTACGTACTTAAGCACAATAATCTAGCATACAATGTATCATATGATAAACAAGTCATAACGTAAACACTTCATAGTCATATCGTTCTCTAACTTACCATAGTCTTAACGTTCTTATACCTATCACAGACATATCATTACGTAACGTACCTTAGTCATATCGTCACAAGAACATACCATAACGCTATCGTTCTATCAATCTATCACAAACATATCCCTTTCTACCCATAACCTAACCGTATTCTTTCATCAATCTCTTCTATCCATAGCACTTCGGTATGTAACCTAACCTTAACGTTTCATGAACTTATCTTACTCCTATCGTTACATTTCGTTTTGTGCATCCTTCTCGTATCCTATCTCAAACATATCCTTGAGCACATTGTACCATAATTATTATCATACAAACCACATATTATAACATAACATAACATATAGGAAGCATATCGATCCACAGACAATTCACACATCAATATATATGACACGTGCAGAACCACAGGGCACGTGCCAACATCAAATATAACAATGCGGATAATAAGGTCACTTACCTGGCTAGCTTAAGTCGTAGTCACGAATATATCTTTAATGAAAGTTCGATTCCGTCCTTTGAAATTCAGGTCAACCTATATGAGCCCATGACATTAGTTTCAAGTTGGAACTCTACAACATTATTTCTCTAATTTACATTGGTCATCCTAAAATTATGATATTTATTGTCAGACAAAATTTAATGGACTTGATTGCCCTCTAATATTTACTATTTTATTGCTAAATTATATTCAACAAATCTTTCTTCCATCCCCTCCCGGTAATTATTTTCATATGAAAATAGATTTTCAATTGTGTAAACAGATATTATTGGCCAATATTAAGTCGATTGTTTGCTTCAAGTTTATAGGTCTGTCTGGCTATTATCTTCAAGTTTATAGATCTGTCGACTAAAATTTTATTGAATCTAATCTTATTTTCTAACTTAAAATGCTAACAAAAATCTAATCAATTGGATATGGGATCTGATAATTACTAGGATCGGGTAAAATATATAAGAAATTTTATTCCAAATTAATTTCTTATAACCATAACTAGTAAGGAATAAGAAATCTGAGATAGAATTTTCCCGTAATAACAGACAAAAATAATGTTGAAAGCCATTTTACTTCTCAAATCTGACCATGTTGTTTTTCTGTTCTTTCTGCCTTCCCTCTGGCGTAAGGATGGGTTGGGGAGAGATAATCGTGAGAAGGGATGAGAGGTTAGTGGAGAGAAATGGGGAAAGCTTGTTTTTTTTTTTCTAATTTATTTATTTATTTATTTCTTATTATTATTATTTTAACAATTTTTATAATTATTTTTATTTATTTTTGGGCTATTAGATAATGTATCACTCAAACATAAAAGAATGCATCATTTCAATGTATAGATCAATTGCATATATTGATATATCCGGCACAGTCACATCTCATCTCGTCAATATCAATGGTATTTATCGAAATCAACACACTTACCGTAGAAAAGATACATCCCATAAAAAAAAATGTAAAATAGGACTTTCGTAAAAATGTATATAAATGAAGAGAATACAAAATAATTTCTTTCGTATCTTCGTACATACATGCATAGCATCGAAAGAACGTGTGCTCTTTATCTAAGAATATCGAACCCTTCCTAATATCATAAAAAATCTTTGAAACAAACTTTTGATTTTTGGAAAACAATTTTGATTAAGTTGAAAAGTGGAGAGTTGGCATCCACATGAGGTCCTTCACTTTATTTTATCATTTCACTTGAAGGGCTCATGACAGTTGGATACACTCTCGACGCCTCAAGGCCGGCATTTAGACGGATCCGACTTGGGTCTAATATGCTAGGACTCTTTTCTTCTCGTTTTAATGGAAATGTTTAGGATCTTTTTCTTGCTTGACGGTCTGGTGGCAGAAGTAAGGTTAAAAAGGACAACAACAAACCTATTGATGAGATGAAAAGACATTAATCGAGTATCGAAAAGTTCATTTATCATTTTAACTTCTTTGTTAATGGTTTGAAAATTATACCAAAACCAAAGGGTTAAGCAAAATATCCTAACATCCAAAAACTAACACGAAATCTCAAACGAGTCATCGAAAGCACACGATGAAAAAGTACTATCGTCAATATTTTCAATTTCATAATAAGGAAAGTTAAATACGGATCAATTTGTCACTTCCTCTAACGAAAAGAAAAAACGCGTCTAAAATAATTTTTTCGGTCATTTTTTTATCGTTTTTCAAATTGGCATTGTCGACAAGTTCTGAAAAAACTCCTTTATCGTTTCGATCTCTTTTGTCTAGTGCTCGGAGATTATCAAACCTAAAACCTAGAATATAAAAAGGAGAAAAATGATGAGTTATGGTCAATATTTTTCAATTTCACGGCGGAAATGTTAAACATAGATAAATTGCAAAGAAAAAAAACGCATCTGAGAAGATTTCCCTCAGGCTAGACCCGTTAGTGTTTTAAATTTATTTTTTCAACTTTTGAATTTTCGAAGCTTTAAAAGCATTTTCAAATATTTACATTACGTAACATTTTCATATCAAAGTCGATACGTGAAATAGTGTTGTAATGACCTGGTTCATAATTTTACCTAATTTTCGTGGAATTAATGCAATGAATTAGCTCACTAAGTTTAACCTACATTATTAATATCGGTACTTAAATACTCCCTTATTAGTACTTTCATATACGTTATTTATCTATTTATTTATTTATATATATATATTTATCCAATTTTAGGGACTAAAACAACAATGTCATTATGATCGACTTCAACCCGAACTCGAAAAGGATTTAAAGTCAAATCTTTTGGACTCCTAAATCGAATCTTTTGTGCTTTGACAAGAGGATTCTCCTTTTCTATTATCTCGGCAACGACAGAGAATTCTACTCCCACAAGCTCTAGCCATACTTTTTTTTCCTATTTAAAACACATATTCCGGGACACATTACTTATAAGTAAGAATTCATAGAGATACTTGGTTCTATTTAAAATGAATTATAAATCATTTTAAAAATATCATTAAATTATAAACTAACAATTATGACATGATGACGAGAAAATGAAAAAACCACTAGAATTTAATGAAAAACTATGTGCATTACAAAATTCTATTCAAAAAATGCGAAAGTTAAATTTATAATTGGTATAGTGAAGATCATAGAAATCTAAGGAAAGGTAATAAAATCATCCAAGCATAAATTTCAAAAATATAAAATTTGGAAAAAAAAGAACCCGAAGCTAAAAGTTGTAAGCTAGGAAGATTTCAAACAAACTATAATAAAGAGACTTAAATCGTTACAGATATGAAATTAAAAAAACGAAATCGTTATATAAAAAAATTGTATCAACTAAGTCGTCGTTAATCGAACAGTTTTGAAATTCCAATTTGTAAAAAATAATGCTCGATAGTTTTGAAATCACACATTTTGTCGAATAGTTGTTGAATTTGTGGGGTCAAATGGTTTTGTCTCCTATGGTGCAACGTTTCAGAACCACTGCTAGTAGATATTGTCCTCTTTAGACTTTCCCTTTCGAGCTTCCCCTCAAAATTTTAAAACGCGTCTGTTACGGGCAAGTTTCCACACCCTTGTAAATGGTGGTTTGTTCTCCTCCCCAACCAAGGACATCACATCCAGCTTTTATTCCTAAATTTGTTTTAGTTTGAAATTATTTATTATAAACATAAACATACATATATGTTTATTTTCCTTTTATACATGTATCGCTTCAGTCTACATGTGACAATCGAAAATTAGAAAAATAAAATAAATAACGTTTATGACTACTTTTATTTAAAATAGATTTTTCAAACATTTAAAACCATGGTATCATTTATAAACTATTTTAAATGAATTTTTCTGCACATATTACACATCCTAGATGCAATGACGGTCTTATTTTCAATGGAAAAATAGGGACATAGAGAGTATCAATTAGATCAACAAACACAAAAATACGATAGCTCACATCCAATATAATACCGTATGAAGGGATACATCCAATCACAAAAGAGTAAATTATGAATTTACTAATAAAAAAACTTTTTAACCATGCTTATCTTCAACTTTTTATCAAAGATTATTAAAAACGCTTGAAAAATGTTTTTTTTTAGTTATCAAAAAAATTTGAAAATTATCAACATTTTACAAAAATATATATATATATATATATATATATATATATATCTTCTTAGAACTTTAGAAATATAAATTTCAATATGATTTTTGCAAATTAAAACCTAAAATAGAATAATAACACCTTAGGAGCCAAATTAAAGTATATACTTTAAAATGTTTGAGCTGACTACATATACAAAAGAAAATTTGATCATCTCGCTCATCTCCTCACTAAATAATAAAAAAATTCTCTCTCGGCTTCGCCCTCTCTAAATTCATAAAAATTTTCATTCAAGAGACTCCCACCGAGTCTTGGTCCTGTGTTTGAATCCTAACCACGAAGATACCAACCATTTCATTTATAACTTCTGCAACATGTTTACCTGAAAAACAATTTCTTTTTCTTATTTCCAAAATAAAGAAAAAGAAAACAATATCCCTCAAAGGTTCAAATGCAGCACCAAACTATATCCAAAAAATTATATATATACCAATGCACTGTATATAAATTAAACAACATTTGCCTATATGCTAACACTTCTCTATAGACTCTGATTTTGGCATGTAAGAATATTGTTGTTTCTTACGAGAAAGAATCAGTACAGAAATTCTTACATTTGTGCAACTCTTCTTGTCTGCCGCCGGTCTTTGAAAAGAACATTTGCTGAGAAATTCAAGCGTAGTGGCAGACGTTTTTAATATAATGCTGACAAATTTACTAGAGGCTTCCTCTCATCTGTCATGCAAACGAAAATCTTGAGAAAAGAGAACGAGCAGATCCTGACGAATCACCAGCAGGGCTCGGAGGACCATCGGTCGAGCTGCGATACGCTTGTTGACATTTTTGCATCTGCACAAGCAAATCAACCCAAAATTATTCACCATAGTTGAGCTTTTTTTTTAGTATTACAAGTGGGGATGAGAATTTGAACCTCCACCCTGAAAGGTGTACATGTTAATTATGGTTGGCTTATGCTCGCTTTGACACTACAAGACTAATAAACCGAACCGAGCATGTTGATAATTCGCAAACATAGTTCTATTCCTATTATTTAGTTGATCCATACAAGGCCTAACAATGGTTTTCCTTCTTTCCATGGGTTCTTTGGACTGGCTCTATATGTTTGGCTACAATTAAGAAAGTAGAACACAATATCTACTACGGATTCACAGGATAGAGAAGAGTAGAGAGTGAATATACAACCTCTTCTGGGCTAAACTGGAGGAGCATGGCAACCACAGGTAGCAGAGCTTCTACTTCACCTAATTAAAAATAAATTTGAGGATAAGGAGATGTTCTCAGGATATAAAATAAAGCACAGCCTAATATTACTCAATCTTTAAACCAATAAATTGAAACGAGGACGTTAATTGAAAACGATTGGCTTTATCAAAGTAGGACCCTAGAAAAACTTCTACTATACCGGTTTCGAGGAGCTTCAAGATGACATTCTTCAGATACGTCATGTCAACACCCTCCCTCTTCTGTGATCTTTCCATATCACGAAGCTCAGCCTTCAGCATTGCTTGCTGCACCCATGAGATAATGTTAAAATTTCACACCAAAAATGTTGGTAGTTGATCTACTATGGTATGACTTCACATATCAGGCCGAACATGGCTTTCTTAAATAAAAATAGATTAAGAACTTAAAAGGTTTTAACATCTTGGAAATTGGCTCCATTGGAACTTAATTTTACCTGTTGGCTATGCAGACGATTCTCACGTTCGAGCTCCTCAAGTTCTTCCTATAAATTGCAGAATTGTTAGACTCTGCCATCTAGAACGTGAAATACATATCACAATCAGTGAATCATACTTGAAGAGCTAAAATATGCCGCTGTGATTGGGCTAGTTGCTCTTCTCTCTGAGCCTGCTGCCTTGCTAAAATCTGAATAAAAAATGAAAACGGGAAACTATCACAAACAGGTTCTAGATGTTTTAGATCAAGCTGCCAGCACAGTAAAACATCAAGAAGATTATTGTTTTTTATTATTATTATTATTATTTATTAAAAAAATAATAATACATAAATAAAGGAGATAGACTTCAGAATAAGATGTTAACTTTCATCTCTAACATTGTTTTGAGATCCCACATGGGTTGGAGAGTGAAACGAAACATTCTTTATAAGGGTGTGGAAATCTCTCCCTAGTATACGCGTTTTAAAAACCTTGAGGGAAAGCCCGAAAGGGAAAGCCCAAAGAGAATAATATCTACTAGCGGTGGGCTTGGGCCGTTACAAATGGTGTCAGAGCCAGACACCGGGCAATGTACCAACGAAGAGGTTGAGCCCAGTAGGGGAGTGGACATAAGGCAATGTGCCAGCAAGGACGCTGGGCCCCGAAGGGGATAGATTGTGAAATCCCACATGGGTTGGAGAGGGGAACGAAACATTCTTTATAAGGACGTGGAAACCTCTCCCTAACAAACGCGTTTTAAAAACCGTGAGGGGAAGCCCAAAAGGAAAAGCCCACACCCTTATAAAGGGTGTTTTGTTCTCCTCCCCAACCAGTGTAGAACATCACAATAATTGTAACGACCCAGGCCCACCGCTAGGAAAAGCCAAAGAGGACAATATCTGCTAGCGGTGGATCTGGGCTGTTACAATTATTGTTAACATGTCGTAGAAAAAGGTGACTAGATTTGATAATCAAACCATGCAAACTAATTTTTTTCTTATTCATGAGATTGGAGAGCCGAATCTCTAATTTTTTAGAAACAACAAAAAAAGATATTAAAAACAACTATAAGTTGCAAGCAACACGTTTTTATGAGAAAGAATGTTGTACATACCAGAATCTGTTGTTCTGCATTGGAGGCACTCAAATTTGACGAGTCCTGTTTTTGAGTGACTGATACCAGTAGAAGAAAAAGAACGTTAGGATGCCAATGGTCTGTTCTAGTCTATTGTCCAAGTTCATTCAGTTCTAATAGTATCAAATGCAAGCAGCAAATGAATAGGGAAACAAAAAAGTTTTCCTACCTGCAGTATTACCAACTTGACCTGCCTGAACGATGATACAACAGATGGATCAGTAATGAGTAAAGAAAACACTAGATAAAAAGTTTTCAAGGAATTGCAACCAAAAGGAGTAGAAATTAAACATACGGGAGGTTTTGATTCCAAAGATCGTCGAAGATTCTTGTTATCATCTAAAAGCCTAGAAATTTCTGTATCCTTTTCCTCGATCATTCTATCAGCAAGATCACGGAATGAATTATGCTCTTCCTACAGATTACACAACAAAGTAAAATCTTGAGGATAAATTATTTTAGCACAAGGCACAAAACAAGAGAAGAAAAAATATATATATATACTTGCCTTCAATCTTTTGTACCCTTGTTTCAGCTCCTCAAATTCCTTTTCTACATCTTGCCTAGAGGATTCTTCAAACTGAGATTTCAGTGCTTCACATCTAACTGCTCATAAGATATTGTAGAAAATTATATTCTTTGCAACAACTTATCTATCGCTCTGTAAAGAAAAAGGCAAGAATCACTATTTCATTCAAACTACAGATATTACTTCGCCATGATTCCTCCAAGTTTTGGAGGCTTTGTTCCCAAGCTTCCTTTTCAGAATGAAGGTGCAAATTAGCAGATTCAAGCCTCTTTTCTAGGCTCTTAATATTTTGCTCAGCGTCATTGAGGGTTGAATCTCTGTCAGAGGTGAAAATAAGAAGTTATCCTTAAAAAGAATACTGCCAATTACTCAATTCATAAAAGGGGAAATGATTTATAGAACTTCAGGAGGAAAATTCTTAAGGAAATAAAGAATGGAACCATTTGCAAACACAACTAACTAGCCACTTTGGCTACTAGACCTCACAGTGGTTAAGCAAAACATAAATCTAACGGCCATTAGATATCTAAATTAAATGTAATGACAAAACATGGCCATGATAAGAAAACATTGTTTGCCTGCCAAGGAATCTTTTTCACCTAAAACTACCATGGAATGTTCATGATTTTTTATGCAAAAAACGGACTTTTATTGAAAAACATATGAAAGAAATTGGATCACACTCCATAACATTCACACGTTCCATTTAACTAATCTATAATTCTAGGTTTTAACAAACAAATAAGATCCGAAGAGAATTATTCTATAAACGACCCTATTTTTTTATCCTAAAATAAAGTCGCCACCACGTACATGACATGGTTCTAAATGTAGAAACCTTCGTTTAAAAGTAGTTCATAAATGATGTCATAGACTTAAACATTCAAAATAAAATCCTTAATGCAAAACAACAGAAAATAAATAACGTGAAATTTAAATAAAATAAAGAAAAGAATAAACCAATGCTCTAACCTAAGGGCTACAAAATAGACATAAATGCAGCTGCCCTAACACTAGTTCCATGGTCTTCATCACAACGCCGCCATCATCCATACAGGGGTGTCTTGCCTTTATTTGAAATATAAGAGTAGCATATGGCTTGAGTATTTTAAGAAATATACCGCAAGTAACCTCACTATTGAATTCGAAAAATGCAAATACATGCAAGAGGGTGGAACCTATCCTTTTAACATATCATAGCACGGCCTTAGACTAAGCTGCCAAAGGATATGCTATGATATGTTAAAAGGATAGGTCCCACCATGTTACATGTGTTTGTATTTTCCAACCCCAATAGCGGGGTTACTTTCTGAGTATTTCTTAAAATACTCAAGTCATGTGCTACTTCTACATTTCAAGTAAAAGTAAGGCACCTGTACAGATGACGGCAGCGTCATGACGAAAGTTATGGAACCAGTGTTAGGGTAGCTGCATTTATGTCTATTTTATAGCCCTTAGGTTAGATTATAACATTGTTTTATTCTTTTTCTTTATTTTATTTAAATTTCAAAGTTATTTATTTTCCGTTGTTTTGTTTTAAGGATTTTATTTTGAACAGTTAAGTCCATGGTATTATTTATGAACTATTTTAAAAGAAGGTTTCTGTATGTTACAATCATATCATGCATGTGGTAGCAACTTTATTTTAGTATAAAAAAAAATAGGGTTGTTACACTTGGTATCAGAGCAATACCTCTCCCAATAAGATATGGTTCGGGAGCGAACCAAGGCGAAAGTTAGTGAGCATGTGACACCCGAATAAAGAAGGGATGCATGAATGAATCAATACCACATTCACATGAGAGTGATCCTAAGGATAGGATGACTAAGAAAGGCTTAAAGGAAATGAAAGTTACTACCTATACAAAACAAGTTACACCTTCCTTTTCGGTGGCACAATCATAAGAACTCAATGGTTAAGCTTGTTTTTACTTGGAACAATTCTATGTTGGGTGACCTCCTGGGAATTTACCAAAGATGCATGTGAGTGAGGACAGAACATGCTGGAATGACTTGTGTTGGTCTGTGGAGATAGTTTCCACTCTTAAGAAGCAAGAAGTAGGTAATGTAACTATATCGTAGAGGATGCTGGAAAATGTTGAGGTCATTAAGTGTCAAATCCAAATTTCAAATCCTGATCGTCAGGGCATGGGCATTACAATTATTATCTCCCTCCAGGTAAGTGGGTTTATTGCAAACACAACGAAGAGACGGCAGATGGCATTTTATACCATTCCCTGTTGTCTCATTAGTAATGACGGATGTCCAATACATCTTTTAAGTGCCATTTGTTCCCTCTGTTCAAGTTAAGAATTCCATGCATCAAGTCCTTGATATACACCCAAAAGCGAGGCCACAGTCCAACTAAATTAGGACATCCATATGGGAGTTATGGCTAGAAATAATTAAAGAATCTTCATCTAGGAGTATACGCACACTATGCCTATTATCAGTATCAATTTGTTTACTTTCTCCAACTTTTAAATGAAAAAATCAATATAATTACTCTCTCCATTATAAGTGTCAATTGAAGATATTTTTCGTTATTGCTTTTGGTTAAGGTTGGTGGCTCCCATCTTCACATTATAAGTGTCAATTGAAGATATTTTTCGTTATTTGAATACTTAAGGTATCAATTGGTTTGCCCCGCGATTGAGGCATGCAACTAACGTTATTAATTTCTGAAACATTTTTAAATGCTCCAAACATTCAAATCAACCTCCCAAGGTATAACTACTATTAAAGTTGCAGTTTAAATTTGTAATAACCCTCCCGAAGAAGATGGAAAATTAAAGGCAAGAATCTCGAGTATAAGAATACCTTTCTCTGAGTTCTTTTTCATGATTTGCCAAAGCATTTTTTAGTTCTAGCTGAACCCGATCCTTTTCAGCATATGCCAACGTGATTTCCTTTTCAGCTTCCTATAATGCAAAGTTTGATAAGCGAAGCGAGCTCAGGAATCAACATGGATATTGACATCATGTGTTCACCTTAAGCGCTTCCTCGAGGGCTTTAATCTGGTCAGAGTCCACAGCAGCCTCTAACTCTGCTTCCTTCTTCTGAAGAAGTGCATGAGCACGAACCTTGTATGAAGAAAATTCACTTTTAAGGCGATTCATCTGCAAGAATAAAGAAATGTCATCAAGCCAATTTGATTTCAAGTAGGTGTTGAAGGGACTAAAAGATTACTTAAAAATTCATTTATGGAGGATAAAATTAAAATAAAATAAAAAAAAAAGAGAGAGAGAGAGAGAGAGAATTATTTCTATGGCAGCATCTGAAAACTTTGGTAAAATCCTGGTTCCAGGTTTGTTAGATACCATGAATAGACACATTGCTGATAGATTGATGGACTGCCTCACATCAGATGAATTAACAGAAAGAAAGAAAAAAAAAAAAAAAACTACTTTAAGGGATGAAGCATTAGAAGATTATTCCAGTAAATATTGGAGAACAAGCATTAGAAGATTATTTCAGCCCCGTTAAAAGCATAATACAGAGCTCAAGACACCTAGTGGTTTCCTTCGGAGGATGGTGTGAATTTATCTTTTCTTATTTCTTTTTGGGCTAGCAACTTCTCCATAAGATCTGAAATACTACATATGGGGAAGTCCATCCCATAAACAGAACCTACGAAAAGGCATCAAGAGAAAAAAAAACCAATTTTTTTTGGGGACTTCAGCTTTCCAAATGTGCTTGAGTGGATGGGTGGTAGGAGCACCTAGTAGAAAATTATTTTGTAAATAGAGAAGTAACTAACAGCAAGCAACCCCGTCGAGATAAAATGATTAGCAACCATATCAACGTGGCAGCAGCGTCACTATCTAAACTGTAGTTCAAGGAAGAGCTAACAATTAATCATTCTAGTAACGAAACCAAAAATAAGAATTTTAATACAAACCAATAGCAAAGAAATTATAAATCATAAAGAGTATATAAATATAGTAATATAGGTAGAATCTCAGATAATTTGAGGAACCTAGAAGTCTTCTTCTTGAGCAAGCTCATACTTAGAATAGCAACAAAATTGCGAGCCTCAAACCTTACTGCCCTCTTCCATTATTTCTAGCCGCTGTCCATCAACAATTCCTTCTAATATACTGACCCGTTATCTTCTATACCTATCCCTAAACCAAAATAATCGCCAGCCTCATCATCCAGTTCTGTAACACCTTCTTCAACGACTCCAATTAAGTACCCCATTAGTCAAATCGTAGTACTAATCTACAAAGTGTTCCTTCATACAGCTCCACTTCTCCCAGTTATAAATTATTGTCTTAAGGTTTTCCCCAATAAGAAAAAGAATAAATATATAAGTAAATTGGAATAACTAAATGAAACACAGATTCTGGTGGTTGTTAATACCTCCTCTTTGACAGTCAGTAGTTCAGCATCTCTTGCACTCAACATCCGGGTTTTTGCAGAAACTTCCAATTCCAGCTGACCTGTCCAACAACAACGCAATATTTGTCTGTTTCTTTGCTATATTAGAACCATCAACAAAAGTAAAAAAGAATTCTTCTTATACTCCTCATTTTAGCAGCTTCAATTTCAGCACGTATGCAATTGCTCTCAGCGATCTCTAACTTCATTTTAAGTGCCTCCGAGGCGGCTTGCCATGTCTCCTTTTCTTTCTCCTGCAGCATTATACAACTATGATCCTATGATTACAAACCTGAATTTGGACACAGTTGTAAGAGTTCAATCAAAGAGCCTACATTTTCATTTCTGAGGTGAGCAAGCTCTCCTTTTACAGTTTCCACAGTAGCTCTAAGTCTGGCTGCCTCACCACTTGATGCTGCGTCCATCTCTGCAATCTTTGATTCTTTCTCTGCAACTAATTCCTGGAAAATGTGTTCTTAAAATCTTCATTAACAGGCATATATATATATAGATAGAAATATATTAAGATAACTATTACAAACTCAGTTGTAAAAGTTTATAATAGTATAAAGAAAAGGAGAATTATATTGCAACCAGAAATCAACTCTTCTCCTCTTACATTGAAAGCATACTTGATAATAACTGTAATTGTGACAACAAAACTTTATGTCTAATCTATTAATTGAAAGTACAGTTAACACATGGAATAATAAATGTTTTTTTTTTTTTTTTAAACTTCTACTCACACCTTAAAAGCATACTATAAAATCACAATCTTTATGAAAACACCACAGCATAATACTCGGATCTTTACAGATAAGCACCATATACAAATGGAATTTACTATCTTTTAGCACTTTTCTGGAGTAAACCATCCCCACCTTTTTGTAATTATAACATTACTTACCTCGATGCTCATTGTTAAAAAAAATTATTACTACAAATCGTTAGGATCTTTTATTCTTTGTAATCATTTCACCTTACCAATGAAATGCTGTAATCAATTCACCATATCAATAAAATGTTCATTTTTCAAATAAGAAAAACACCACAGCACTCCAAAAGCCTTCAAAACTTGTACCAGTAAAATGAGCTAAACAAAAAGCCTCCAAAAGCCTCTTTGGAGTCCTCTGTCAAAGTATTCAACTCAAGACATCTTCTACCGAAACAAATAAGAAAGATGGACCTATGCCATAGACCTCTATAAAGTTAGAATTTTCTTACCATTTACAGAAAGGCAATTATAAATCCACTAAATCCATGTGGGCACCACAACCCTTATTTTTTAACACCATCACAATAATATCCCGAAATAAAAAATCTCAATCCATTTATCACAAGCCTCCTTCTCCAGGCCCAATTTAAGAAATCAACCTGCCCTTCTCTTCCTCCTCCAATCATCCGCTACTTAGCAATCAAAATGGAATCTAAAGATTATTGCATATTTTGCATTAACTAACTGGAGTGTGGTGCCTGAAATGTAAACTACAATTTGAATTAACTCATACCTGTAGGGAAGAAATAGTTTCTGTAGCTTTATTTCTATCAGATAAAGCATCAGAAAGTTGCATTTGGAAGCTCTCCAAGCTCTGGATGAAAACAAAAAACACAGATGATGATCGGAAGGATAATAGGAGGTATAGAGAAAACATGAATGACAAACATGCCTCACCTTCTGATGTTTTGCAGAAAGGTCAGCTAGTGAAGCTTGCCTTTTATCCTCAGCAGCTTGAAGCATATTCTTCATGTCTTCCAACATCTGAAGCACGCAGAGGGAAACACACCATTGTCAAAATAAACATTTCAAAAGCCCTCCAATTATATCGAAGTAGAGGTAGCAATGACATTTTGGTATTTGATGAATTCATAAACAAGAAGATGAAGTAGAATAATAATAAAGAAAAAACAGTAATTATGAATTTTCAATCAAATACTTAGCATCTTCTTTTTCATAGGATGCATATGCCTTCTAATCAGCCTTTCATTTATTATGATTTCACTTTTAAATTATGAGCTAAAGTACTATTAAAACTTAATGTCCGTTAGATAACTTCAAAAGATGTGAATTTACTAACTAGTTGGGACAGTTTTGGTGGCGTTCCAAGAAAAAGGCACATAGTCTCGGAGATGTGTCCTTTTTGCAATGTGTTGGGCCATTTACTTAGAAAGGAATGAGCATATATGGTAGAACATATTTGATGATCAGGAAATGCTTGGGATGAAGTAGAAAGGAATGAGCATATATGGTAGAACATATTTGATGATCAGGAAATGCTTGGGATGAAGTTTTCATTATTTCCTTTTCTACATTCAGATAAGGTGAATCGAAAAATATTTAAATTTTGGCATAACCATTGCCTCTAAATCTATTGTTACAATTGCTCGATGCAAAGTTATTTTAATCTAAGTTTTACATTGGACAACCTAACTCATGAATGAATCTCAATGACAATGATAATAAAAATGTTGTTCATAACTGGTTTTTGAAAATTCAATTTATTTTTCCACACAACACCAAAAACGGTTATCTGATTCTCAGACATCTTATTCCTAGGCATCTAAAACAAAACCTCCAACCAAACAATCCCTAAAGGGTTTCATTTACCCCTGGGCATAAAATTAGTATACCATTGACCACCATTCAGTTCTTCTTATGAGAAATTGATACATACAATAAAGATATGGTCAAGTGTTAAAAAGATTTAGTATCTTCCTTATACAGCAGAAGTGATGTCAGAAAGCTTCTCAATATAAAGCAGAATCTAATACCTGGTCCTTCTCCGCAAGGGACTGCTGCAATGCCTCAATTGCACTTTCTTTAGGCTGCAATGAGTGTCGCAATTCTTCTATGTTGTCTCGAAGCCTGTTCATGAGTGATGTTGTCCCACACATGGAAAAGAATTACAAAGCATAATACATTTAACTTCCAAAAATTATTGGACTAATAAAATTGGCTCAACAGATAAAGTCAGTGACACCTGGTTCTTATAGAAAATTGGTGCCAATTCTAGAAAAGTTCTGCCCACACTCACTTTATGACTATATCATACTAAATTTAGAAGTAAATTCTAATTTTCTGCCAATATGTATTTGAAGGATCTGAGCACGTTTTCACAATTGAACTCCAAATAGATTATTGATATAGAGACAACAGTCGGGATTCTGACTGAAAGATAGATGGAAAGCATAACGGAAACATGAATAATTAAAAAAAATCATATAGTATCTCATGAAAATAGATCAACTAGCAAAATAATTGGAATAAAGAATCAAAATTTCCCACCCTTCATCATGCAAACAGACACTCAGCCATGAACGGAGAAAGATACTATTTAACATGGTAGTTTTTAAATTCAATCCACGAAGAAAGAAAATTTGTTGAGATTTTACTTATTGTTTGCACTCCTTAATTGTTGTCTCTCTGCATCTATTGCTTTCAATGCTTCATTGGCTTGTTGCCGAGTGCGTTCTATTTCTTGTTGAAGTGCAGTCTGCTGGGATGTTGCACGCTCTGCTCTTTCATTAACATCACGAAATCGAGCCTCAAGTTCATCTTTTTCCTGCAATGTTTAATCAAACCATCAAAACAAACAAGGTGAGCTCTCGCAAAGTGTACACACATGTATGCCATATAAATACATCTTCCTTTCCCCTCCAACCAAGAGAAGAAGGAAGAAGATTGGATGCCACATAACTAAGAAACATTTGCAAGAACCCTTTCCTTTACACTCAAAGTTATTGTTTACTATTCACACATAACAGCAACATAACGAAGTTATTCTTCAGTTTAAAGAAAAGGACATGAGACACGTGTAACGACCTCTTATGACAAAGTTGTAAGATAGATTAAGAATACAACACTTCAGCTTAAACAAATTCTTTGGCCAAAATTATTGTTTTTCTTGCTATATTTCGGTGTAAATGCACTGTTTTTATAGATCATGTTCTCTCACCTCTCTTTTGACCAATTGGAGAAATCTTTTGTAACTCTTTTGGTTTGGGCATCACCCTTCTTTGGTAAATTACACACATCAATGAAATTGTCTTATAATCAAAAAAATAATAACAATAAATGAATAAATAAATCTTGGGCCTGACATAAAGCAACAGTTTCCACCAAAACAGATATAATAAATTGATTTGTTCAAGAAGAAAATTATAGAATATAGATCATGATTTCTACTCACAAAAAGAAATTCCACATTCTAACACAAATCCACTAGATCTTTAATATCCTTTGTTCTCGTTACACTATTGTTTCCATTTGGTTTGGAAAACAGTATTTTGATGAAGAGTCCATCCAATTTGAGGATTTGATCACATCATTGAAGATCGATGTGAAAGATCCTGTGTCAATGGGGAGTTTTTTGGTTCGGAAAACAATATGGATAGCAGATACAACAGGGTACAATTTAATAAGCACAAGGAATACAGCAAACACCTTTTGGATATCTTGAATACGCTGTTTAGCTCGTTTGTGTAGCCTGCTAAATTTTGAGTCCAGGTCAGAATATTTCTCATCACGTTCTTTTATTTCTTGCTCCAACTTCTGTTGAGCTACATAAAGAAAAATTTCTCTGTAATAAAATTAACGCAAAAAAAAAAAGTTCTCACTTTCGAAAACTATAAAACAAAACAAGCAATTACGATTTACAACCTTCCATTTGACCCTTTTTTCCTTCCAAACAGTAACAATTCTCGAAAATTGAACTGATTCTCGAAATAGATAAAGCCTTCTACTTACGAGGTTTCAAAAGAAAAAAATGACACAGCAGATTAAGTGTGGTCAAAGTAGAAATTTTTTTGAACTCCTCATCACTTCTATAAACAAACCAAACCCTTCTAATCATAAGTTCATAACAAAAGATGTAGATCACGGAAGACCAAAAAGATCTGACCTTCGATAAGCTTTGCAGAAAGTTCATTAACTTTTGCATCTGCTTCTGAGTGGGCTTCTTGGAGATGCTGCAGAGCTTGCTCAGCTGCACCTCGTGTCTGCTTTTCCTCCGAAAGTTCTTTACTCAAAGACTCAATTCTTTGTTGAAGTTCTTTCAAAGCAACGCTTTCTCCATCTCTCGAACCAATTTCTTCTTCTCGTTCCGGTACATTCTCAATATTGTGCAGATTTTTCATGCTTTCCAACTGAGACTTTAAGTATTCATTTTGAGATTTCATGTCGATAACCAATTGAACAAGCTCGTCATGATCATCGAAGCATTTGTCGCCATCAGCAAATCTATCTTCCACTACAACACGGCCATTTCCCTGATGGTTCACTCCGGATTTCAGCCCCTCAGGCATTGTCCCCTCTTCCACTCGACTTTCCGGAGTTTCATAAACATCACCTTCCTCCAAAGACATTGTTCCACTACTTAATTTCAGCGGTGAGACCACATCAGAAACAACTCCGTAAGATCTGAATCGAAGGTCAATTAATTGAATTGAAACGCTTTGCACAATTATTCACTCTAGCAGTTTCGTGTTTTCTTATCTGAATCACTGAAATCTTGAACGAAATTCAGATCCTACCTCGTTGCCACACTCGGAAGGCTTCCAAAAGACAACGTCAGACAGAGATCTTTGAATCACAGCGCGTAAATGGAGAATCAATGACCTCGAATCAATAAAGAACGAAAGAAATGACAGCCAAAGATCTACCACAAACGAGACAGGAAGAGAATATTGAGATCGGCGGCAACGATATTGCTATCGAAGAATCTGAGAAGTTAGTAGAAAAAAAATCAGTTGTTCACCACTATTGAAGAATCGGAAACGACCGACGGGCGTCAGCTGAAACGGAATTCTACGGGTTGATCATGCCTCTTGCAGTGAACTTCCCTCCATCTATATTTATACTCACGTGCATTTCACGTGATCATTTTCCAAGCTTTTTCAATTTCACGTTTAATTTCCCCATTTTTTTATAAATCAAATTAAGAAGCTGTACAAATCCAAATAAATTAAATCCTTATTACTAATTAGTAATTATTTTAAAGAAATTTTAAAAAAAAAATCACAATTTCTAGGGGAATTTACGTGTAAAATCCTTTAATTCTGTCATTTTCTATAATCCCAAGCTCCCATTGGGCTAAGGCCCAATTCTCCAGCCCACTTACATTAAGCCCAACCCACTACCCAAGCCCATATTGTCCCGCATAAGGTTCGTGGCTTTGCTTTGGGCTTCCCAAAAGGCCTTATACTAATGGAGAGAGTATTCTTTGACTATAAACCTATGATCATTCCCTAAATTAGCCGATGTGGGACTTTCATAATCCAACACATCCCACTCAACTTCCCCTTCAGCGCCATCGAGTAGGACCGTTTGCGTTTGTATAAGACCACGGCTGCGAGCACAAGAGCCAACACTGTGATAAGTAGAGATAAGCAAGCCACACAGCAACGAGAGACAATATGTTAGTGAAAGCTTTTAAAAATCGAACATAAGTTTTTTTCAACTAACGATAACTAGTTGAAGAGACAACGGGATATATGAAACTAAAATTAGCAAATTTTATTAGAAATATAAAATAGCGTTCTTCAGTGAAATTGATTAGAAATTTAAAACGACATTCCCGTAATCATAAATTATCGTGCCCTTTGGGTCAACGAACTTCTAATTATGCACTATCCGTTCATTTATATTGTACTGTTGGTGTTCAATGCCTTTGCCTTTTCCCTCGCAATAAACTTTTGCACCTTCCCAACTGAATTCATCGGCAAATCACCAAATACAACTCTTTCTGGTATCATAAACTCGGGCAAATGCGTTCTACAAAACTTGACAATCTCTTCAGCGCTCGCTCTACTCCCATTCTTCAACTTGACAAACCCACACAACCTCTCCCCGACCACTGCCGCCTCCGCAACGCTCGGGTGGCTCATCAACACGGCCTCGACCTGCACTGTGCTCACCGCTACCTCCCCATTTGCTCGCACTACAATATCCTTGGCTCTATCCTTCATCTCAATTCTACCGCTCTTGTGTCTAACCCCAACATCGCCAGTCCTGTACCAATCCCCACTAAAAGCCTCACGAGTTGCTTTCAAATTCTTATAATAACCCGACATCAAAGTGTTGCCTCTCAACATTACCTCTCCCAAGGTTTCACCATCTCCTAAAACACTCTCCATCGACAACGGATCTTTCACGTCAATCTCCAATGATGTGATCAAATCTTCAAATTGGACGGTCTCTTCATCAAAATTTGGCTTCCATGGCCTGATCATAGCAGGTCCCATGGCTTCAGTCATGCCATAACCATAGCTTATATTAAAACCCAATTCAGTGACTTTGGTCAGGATTTCATTGATCGGTAATGCACCAGCCACTATGAGATCGACACGTCGCGAAAGCCATGGCTTAAAATTATTGAACGACGATGATTCATAAATCATTTTCAAAAGGGTGGATGGTCCACACAAAAGAGTGACTTTATGAAGTTCGATATTAGTGAATATGGCATCAGTTGTGACATTTCTAAGGCAAATATTGCAGCCTCCTAGAGCCGCCATGGCCCAAATGAAACACCAACCGTTACACCGAAACATGTCCACCGTCCATAGGAACACCGGTGAGGAAGTGTTCTTGCAAATTCCGCTACGAAAAATGGTTGCTAGGGAGTTGAGATACGCGGCTCTATGGCTATAAACAACGCCCTTATGGAGCCCAGTCGAGCCAGAGGTGCAGTTGATGGAAATAGCGTCTAGTTCAGCATTCGTTCTCGGCGTGAAATCGTCAAATCTCATCCCGAGAACTCTGTTGTAGTCGAGGAATTCCGACGGTGGGGTGTCGGGATGGGCGGGGATGAGGACGAGAGCGGGGAATTGGATAGAGTTTCCATAAGTTTGGGAGAGGGATTGGAGGACCGTGGGAAGAAAGTCGGAGTCTAAAAAGATAAGCTTTGGGTGAAGTTGTTGGAGCAGTAAGGACAATGTGGGCGCGTCTAGTTTAGTGTTGAGTGGAGAAATGATGGCTCCAGCCATTGGAACTGCGAAGTGAAGCTCGTACAGCTCCGGGACATTGGGCGCCATTGCTGCAACCTGCACACGCGCTCACTCGCTCCTCCAAATTATCAAATAATTTAATTACACGTGTTAATTTCACAAAAACTATTGCAACCAAATATATATATATTTTTTTTAAAGGCTATTAATTGACTTTAGTTAGTCAACGGTTCCATAATTTTTTTTTTATAAAATCCACTTGATATTAATATAATTTTTATGAATAAATCAAATTAAGTCAACGTTTTCAATTCCCTCCAAGTCAAAAATATATAATAATAATAATAATAACTTTTAAGCATTTAAAAAAATAAAAATAAAAAGTAGTTTTATTTTGCAATTCAAACAAAAAAAAAAATGTCATTAATATTTTAAATATTTTAAACTTTTTTAATTAATTTCCAATAATAACATTTTAGATTTATAATATTGACATTTTCTTATATTATCTAAAAAAAATTGTTTTATTTTAATTCAGACGAAATTATTTTTTTAAAAAAATTAATCTTCAAAGATATCATAAATAAAAATTAGCTTAAAATTTTTAAAATATTATAATAGAATTGAAAAACATTTTATTTGATTAATTTTCACTAATAACATTTTAAATTTATAATATTGACCATTTTCTTATATTATTTTTAAAAAATTATTTTTTAAAAAATTTAGAAGAAATTATTTAATTTTTTAAATAAATAAAAGAATCATCAAGGATATGATAAATAAAAATTTAAAATATTGGAATAGAATTGAAAGATAATAATTAAAATTATATAAATTGTAAAAATAATTAATTAAAATGGAAACAGAGAAAAAAAAAAAAAAAGAAAGAAAGAAAGAGAGAGTACCACGTCACCGGGAGAGACGTGGAAGTGATGAACCAAAGCGGAAGCAAGGTGGAGAGAGCGGCCATAAGTCTCCGACCAAGTGAACACTCGAGAACCGTAAATGACCGAGGGGCGGGCGGCGTAGACGGCGGCGGATTTCTTCAAAAAAGTGACCGGCGAGAGGGGGACAAAATTTGCAGGAGAGGGAGAAAAGGGGTCCATTAAAAGCAGGGGAGATGAGAGGAAGAAGAAGAAGAAGAAGAAGAAGATGAATGAATGAATGTGGAGAGGGAGAAGGGTTAATTTATAATGTTTGTTTGTTTGTTTGTTTGTTTGGAAGATTAAGGATTGTGAGTCATCCGCCATTAAAGAAGAGGAAGGAAGGAATTGAAAATGGGAAGTTGGATGATGTTGGAATACATTATCATTTCCTCAACTTGTGAGTTTTTATACAAAAATTGTTCTCCAATTCTATTTAATCGCATTTCTTTTTCCTCTTTTCTTTCTTACCATTCTCATTTTTGTTCTTATTTTATATCTACTTTCCTCGTTTAATACGCAAATTCACGTTCACGTTCACGTTCACGTTCGTGGCTGCCCTTCGAGCTTCGGTTCAACCCTCATTTTCACTTTGTTCCTCCTTTTCTCGTAGCAACTACTCGCTGCACAATTTTTCTCTTTAGTCTTTCGAAGTTCGATCCGACCCTGATTCTCACTTCCTCCCTGATTTTCTCGGGGCCTCAATTTCTTTGTTTAGTTTAGATCTAAAGAATCACGTCTCGACTAATGAACTTGTTTAATCCACACAACGTGCCTCTCAGTTGCTCCATAGGATACTTCAGCTTATTTACATGTTAATTGACTTTAAAAAAAAAAAGACAATTGGGTTTTTTTTTTTTTTTTCAATTTAACTTAGATTGAGATTAGAACCTCAAATTTTTTAATTCATTGATACACAATTTATACGAATTGAGGTATGTTTACGAGTATTAATTTTAAATTACTGTGACCAATAAATATGAGCCGGTATTCTCTTTCTTCTATCATTCTTCTCCTCTCCTTTCTAGAAAAATATATAATTTAAAATTCCTATCCATTTCTTAGAAATTTAGGTAGAAATTTTCTAGTATTTCATATTTAAACGCGTAAGATCATGACTATGTTTTCCATAGAAGAAGTTTTTTTTAAGCGATTTCAAAGTTCACGTTATCAATGATTTCATTGGGAGAGTTATATTTCCGCATTAGAGATGAGCATAAAACGTTCATAGTAACTTTGAATACGTGGAAATTTAGAGTTGTTACAATATATATATATATATATAAATAGAAAGAATATTAAAATATTCCATGGATATTTTTTTATTTAATTTTGATTTTTAATAATAATAATAATTTGGAAAGTAAAATTAAAAGTCAAAAAGTGTAAGAGTTTGGACCCTTTTTCATCATATTAATTTGAGTGTAAATCTTGTCACTCACACTAATGTGGATATACATCACTATGGGAGACTCTAAATTTCCTAAAGTATTCATTTTTTATTTATTAAATTATTAATTTTAGTTTATTTTTACGATAATTTTAATTTTAATATTATTCGAGTTTATTTTATTTAAAATATTTGAGAATAGAATTTCATATAAATAAATTATATTTTTGATTCGTTCTTAGTTAGATAATTTCTTTATTTTTATTAAGCGGAAAAAAGATAATATATCGTTTAGTGTGAACGGAAAGGTAAAGCGATTGAATAAAGAAGTGTGAAAAACAACCCTTCTTTTTCTTCATGTTAAAAGTCTATCTCTATCATAAATGTTTATAAAGACTTGACTTCGAATATCATGTAAGTTCAAGAACGGTGAAGTCTCGTTCTTAATCGCCTTTACTAGTATTTTCCCGTATTGAACTTGTTTTAAAAAGAAATTTCGAGTGTATGTGGAAAATAACTGCACAAAACTCGAAAGTTTAACACGTTCTTTGGATTTTTCTTTTGGAATTTATTTAACGTATTAAGTAGTGTGAAGAATGAGTTGTTTCTTTTCTTATACGTTAAGTACATCTCGACCATCGATTGACTTTACTTAAAAGTTGAAAAATGTCACGTTTATAAGTAAAGTCAAGTCGTTTGTTATGTGGAAGTACGACTGGAGAAAATTTAATGTGTTAGGAAAGAAAAACTTATCTACCTTCTCCATTCACACTTAAAGTAATGCATGTGGAGGACTATAATCTATTGGGTGTGATTAAAGACTGACACGTGGCATAATTTCATTGGTTGGAATTAGTAATTCTACAATCTTATTTCCATTTCCCAAGACATGGGCAAGAATTTTAAGTGTCGTGAAACGTTGGAATAAAGAATTTTATTTGGTCTTTAAATTATTTTCTTTTTATAAAAAAAATATCGACATTTTATTTAATTATGATGTGACATGTTGATTAAATAATAAATGACCAATTAAAATGCACATGGAAAACAAATAAAAGAAGAAAGGATGGTCGATGGAAATGGCTTGAATTTCCACGTTGAACTAACTTTATTTCTTTAGAAATGAGGATAGGTCGAATGAAAAATCTCTTGATAGGCATTAAGAATGTGTGCTGTTTTGATTGGTAGCCACAGTAAGTGGCTTTCGCGTAAGGTATCGTGAGCTACTAATTGTGTTCTACCGAGGTCATTAGATAGCTATCTTGCACCGAGGACTTGTATATTTTAATTAATTATATCTTGATTGAATGTTGAAATAGGAGTCTAATCATGTCTACAAGTGGGTCTTTACGAATTAGTTTTAATCTTTTAAACTTTGAAAGACTTTCAACTTCTCCCTATCCTTTATTCTTCCGCTGAGATCACCTAGTCAAGTCAACTCGGCTTCGCTCCTTAGACTCTAAACTGTTTGGTTCTTTCTTCTAAACCTAAACCTCTATCACTTCGGTTCTTGTTTGTTATTCTTTCACTTCGGTTCTTGTTTGTTATTCTTTCCCTGACAACAAAGACTCAACTCAAGATTCATCCGACCAAGAAGTCGTTAATTTTCCTTTTCCTATTTGAATCTTTCACTTTGAACTCGATCTCAAATCCGTTTCTAATTTTTCATATGGATGTGATAAAAAGGAAAATTAGACAAAAAGTTGATAAAGTTCATCAATTTCATGGTAAAAATGGATGTTTTCCTTTAAAATTTTCAATATGGGTACCTTTTCTCAAACGGTGCGTTTCGATGTTGCCTTTCATTTTTCCCAATACTTCGAAACGAAACCGGCATCATTGTTATCGGATAAGTCAACAGACAAATCGCGGAGCGGCGATCGATGAGAAAAATCTTCGTAGCTCTAGCCTTCGTTCTCTTCACATCGGCGACGTCATGGGCGCAGCCGTGCGGCGGCGGCGGAGGAGAACCAGAGAACGCGATGTGTCCAAAAGGCCTCTGCAGCGCCGGGTCGGGGTTCTGCAGATCCGGATTTGTGCGGCGATGTGGTTCTGATCTAACATTTGGAAGCCCTACCGGCGAAATCGGCAGCGTAATTAGCGCCTCGGATTTTGACGAAATGCTAAAACATCGAAACGATCGGAGTTGCAAGAGCAATGGATTTTACAGCTACGAGGCTTTTGCGGTTGCGGCGGCGGCGTTCGACGGCTTTGGCACCACCGGGAATCTCAACATCAGGAAGAGGGAGGTCGCCGCTTTCCTCGCTCAAACATCTCACGAGACCACAGGTTAATAATCATTCACTTCGAATTTACTGACTATTTTCTCTTATAATTATTGTTAAATTATAAGTTCAATTATTATTATTTTTTATTATTATTATTATTTTTTACTTCACTGTGAAAAACTTAGAAGGAAATTTGATGGATTGACCAAAAGTTTGGGTCGAGATGAAATATGACCTACTTTCAAATTACGTGCTCTCCTGATGAACATATTTTCATATAATCCCGTGCTCTCCTGATGAACATATTTTCATATAATCCCTGATGACAACATAGAGTTAAACAATCTTAATTATACAAAGTTTTTAGGTCAATCGGTCGAGATTGTTCCTGAAAATATTTTGATATGGAATCAACTCAAGAGAAAGTTTTGGAATAGATTACCTTGATGCTCAAGATTAGGAGTAGAAAAAACTTGCTTTTAAACTCGTGATTCGAGAATCACTCCACAGGTTTGATCAATACCACTCAGAGATGATTCTAGCATGCAAGTTCTAAATACAAGAATTTGCAAAGTAAAAGCTTAGTTATCAACAAAGCTAACATAGAAATTCTATTCTTTTCAATTCTGCGATGTGATGTTAGAGCAACAACATGAATGACTATTTATAATCTTGAAAATAAACCTTATAATAACGGGTCAATACCATATTGACCGCTAACTAATTATAACTTATAATTTAAAGACAGTTCTCTAAAACTTAAAAAATACAATAACACTTTTTTTAAATCTAAATCATCCCTGGCATAATTAAGACCCTTTCTTATTCTATTTGATAAAATTTTAGCGATTAACTTATATGGTTGATGTTGTATTTGTTTGATTTATTAATTTTTAAATGTGTTTAATAGGCCCTCATCGTTAATGCTAAGTTAAAAGAAACGGAATGTTTGTATAGGAGGATGGCAAACTGCACCGGATGGACCATATGCATGGGGCTATTGCTATATTAATTCAACCATCAAAGATGCTTCTTGTAGTCCTTCTACCAACTGGCCTTGTGCATCTGGGAAGCAATATTATGGCCGAGGTCCCTTCCAAATCACCTAGTAAGTTCGATGAAATTCTAGTTTTAACCAAATATTTAGATTTGTATCATTGAAAGATGGCTTTTGGTTGATTAGTAACTTCAACTATGGGGCTGCTGGAAGGGCAATAGGGGTGGACCTGATAAACAATCCTGATCTAGTGGCTACCAATCCAACCATATCATTCAAGACTGCCTTGTGGTTTTGGATGACTCCTCAAGGAAACAAACCATCGTGTCATGATGTTATGACGGGTAAATGGGTACCATCCAATGAAGATATATCAGCTAAAAGATTGCCTGGCTATGGTCTAACCATCAACTTAATCAATGTTAGTGAATGTGTTAATGGTACCGATGATCGAGCTGCAGATAGGATTGGTTTCTACAAAAGGTATTGTGACATATTGAATATCCAATATGGAGACAACTTGGATTGTGTAGGTCAACAGCCCTTCTAATGAAGAATGATTCGTAAGAAGTAGTAAGAAATGTAGGAAGGCAAAAGTAGATAGTAATTTGGAGATTATGATCCCTTTGATACTTGGTAATTTTGAATAACTGTAAACATTTTACTACTAAAGAATATTTTTCTAATTATCAAAATGAAGCGCTCAATGACAATCAGAACTAGATCTGGAACCTCTTCTCCTTCGGGCTAAAACCCTTATATATATCCAATCTTATGGTGTGCAAAAGAGCGGGTCTAGTATTCTAGGAATTGATTAAACTATAATATAAATATTTCAGAATAATATGGAATCAATGGAATGAAATAATATATCACCTAATTAATGACATGACGCATCATAAGTGGATGGAGCATGCCGTGCAAAAGCTATTAAATACTCCTTTTCATTGGAAAAGAAAACCCATGTACACGAGAAGAGACCTGTAGGACGATGGAGATGGAGAGTAATTGGGGAGTAGAATTACAAGGATGCCGACACAGCACGCGTGCAGTAATACAGACACTTGAACATTGCTTAGGCTAGCAATTGCAATCACCAAACCACAACACATGAAAGGTCGAGACTAGAGTGGAGGATTTAGGAGTGCTTTAATCTTGATGTTTGATAGATAGATGTCAAGGCATCCTGGAAGTTAGAGGGGGCATGTGCAGGACGACTTTAGAAGAATCCCCCGGAATTTGGGGTAAAGCTTTTGGCTACCTAATGAAACATATGGTTCGGTTCACAGGCACAACTAGACTCAATAATAACTTTTTCTGATACTCAAGTCTTTCAATGAAAATATATATATTATATGTATATACTTTAGTTCTTTTTCTTATAGCTTTGAGTTTTAGAGCTAAAGTATCTCCTAATTTGATGTTACTTCAAAAAAGGATTGTTAATTGTTTCTGTAATGCGTACCTTTTGAACTGTACGATCACATGTTAGATCCATGAGAGCCTTGTTTGCAATGGACATGTTCAGTGTTCTGCGATGTACATGGCCTCCTTTTTAATGTTCTGTTTTTTTGCCTCCAAGATTCTCCCCTTCCATCTTTTTTCGCGCAATCTGATGCAAAGAAATTAAGCATCATTGCCTCCTGGTTGTATCCGGCTATCTACAATGTGGGAAATGATCTTCTTTATTTACTAACAAATAACTTAATTCCAAATTTTCATTTCATGTCAGGAGAACTCTTGAAAATCCAAACAACACTCAAAAGTGTTCTTTTCTTTAACTATGATTGAAATCCTATTTCCACCACAAATTTCTATATTTATTGTGATGTTTTAGGCTTAGCCAATTTGTAAGTATTTCATTTTCCTTTCTAAGTTGCATGAACAATTATTTCAGTCCTTGCCAATTCACTAATAATTATAATCTAGATCAAACTAATCATACTCATCGAATAAATGAACCAAAAACCACATGCCATTTGTAAGAAGAATCTATCAGCACTTGTCATGGCTATATGAAACATGGGTGCCAATCCTTTGCCCCACGACAAGATTGAAGAGAAAGCAAACAAAATTTAACATTAAATTTCTGTTTCCTTTTCATTTTAGTATAAAAAAAAAGCTTCGGCATATGCATTGCACTTGCTCCTAAACGTGAGATTTGTGCAGCCTGAATTTTATATTCCAAACAAGGAGACAATTCAAAGCAAGAAATGAGCTGACCTTTCTCGGTTTTTAGAGCAAGAAAAGGACACTCCCGCCGGCCATTTCCCTGCTTCCAAGTTGCATTCATTGAAACCAACGCTCGCTGTCTCCTCCCTCTTATCTTCCCTGCAATGTGCCCCCATATATAAACAGATTCATAGAGTTTAACATCATCAAACTCAGCAGATTTCTCAAAGTTAAGTTTTCTAAAGCAACCAACAATGGCTGCTCGTTACCATTTACGATCAATCAGTCTACCCTCCAGATCCCATCCCACCACTCTCAGAATCGAAGAGCAACTGAGCAAGTTGAAGGCATTGGAGAGCTCATCTCCTTCAACCTCCAAGTCAATCTGCAATGGCCTGCAGGGACTGGACGATTTATACGCTTGTATGGACGAGCTTCTCCACATGGCTTCCACCAAACAGGTTTTATCGAGCCACCAGAACCAGGAATTGGTGGACGAATTGGTCGAAGGATTCATAAAGCTTTTAGACACCTGCGGCAAAACAAGAGACATGATATTGCAAATACAGGAACAAGCTCAAGCTCTGCAATCCGCCCTTCGTAGAAGAAAGGGAGATTTGAGCATCAGAAACGCCATCGCTAATTACACTCACCTGAGAAAGAAGATGAAAAAGGAGGCACTGAAATTGATATCATCAACCAAGCAAATGGACGAGAAAATCGGATCAAGTCATCTGATGAATCAAGATCTCCATCTCTACGCCGTGATTCGAGCTCTAAAAGAATCCTGTTTCGTTACCATTTCCATCTTCGCATCCCTCTTGTCGTTCGTCGCGATTCAATCAGTCAAATCGAAGCCAAACCGGTGGGTATTAGTCTCGAAAGTTCTGATGCGAAGGGGAACGGTAGCGAGCGAAGAAAACAACCAAATCAGCAATGAATTGGACGATGTGGATGCCGCAATAGGCACTCTCGGCAATGGCGTCGACGCCGACAATCTGCAATCGGCGCGAAGAAGCTTAGAGGGATTAGAAATGAGCATGGAAGGGTTTGAGAACGGATTGAAAGGGATTTTCCGGCAGATGATCAGAGCCAGAGCATGTCTCTTGAATTTGATTTCTCAATGAGAGGAATTGACAATTTTACCCCTCCTCCAAGGTTCCGAAGGCATCCAAATTTTGAAGGATAGCCCGGTCATTGGATTTTGGTTTTTTGTACTATATCCATTATTCTAAGTAAATACTTTTTTCTAATTATCCCTAATTTTTATTTTTAATATAATTTCAAAATTAATTTGTTTTCCAAAATTAGTTTTATCATATTTTCAAACAATCTCTCACGTAAATAAAATTAATTTAATATTAAAATATATTTACTCCGGAAGAATACCTAAACTTTCCATAGTGAAACTCCACAGATTTACTTATTGATTCGTAGGCCAGCGACTTTGAAGTTTGGCACAAATCAAAATCATAATAATTGTATTCATATATTCTTTTTAAAATACTACGTGATTGCCGTGTTTGTATTCATTTTAGCTTGAATATTACTTAAGTTACTTCCTTTTAAGAGCGTCTTGGTAACACTCCACCTGTTTTTAGGGACTAAATGGTCATTAAAAGCGTATCTTAAACTAGGAACGATTGCAAATTTATTATCCAGCATTTAGATCTTGAAATCTAACTAGGTTGGACAGGATTATGCAAACTTTTATTATAGGCTTTAAATTAAAAATGTGGATTAAAAAACTTAATAAATATAAAAAAGGAATATATACAGTTAAGCACCAAGGTTTTTTTTTTCTTTTTCTCTAATACAACCACATTTTTCAAGAGAAAAAAAAAAGAAGAAAAAAAGAAGCAAATATAAACAAGCATGTCTTGGTCTTGGGCATCCAAAATGAAAAAAGAATGTGGGCTAAACAAGATCCAAACACAAACTCATTTAAACAAAGGGCCCCCTTTCTTTAAAACGAAGAAGAAAGGAATCTAGGAAATGCACCTCATCGAGTACACGTGCGAATCAATTGAGGGTGCACCGTAAACCCTAGGATGGTCACTCTCCAGACCATAGTCCATCATCGGACGGTACTCAAGATCTTCATCATGATCGTATATGAACTCTGGAACCTCGATCTCGTTCCTCCGTACGTGCTCCCACAGCAGATCAATTCTACTCACGTACTTTATCTTCCCATACATCCTACCACATCCAAACATTCCCTCTCATTATAAACTATAACATAATATTATCAACAAAACGTCATAAAATTATTCCTACTTTTCCTTTTTAATATTTTAATTTTCTTTTTTATCATTATCCCTTTATTGGGTACGGTGTATAAAATAATGTCTTTGAGTGCATTAAAAAAATGTAAATATTTAATTAAACTTTTCAATTTTATTTCTAATACATTTATAAATTTTAAAAATACAATTACATATTAGAAAAAGAGATGAGGACAAAACAAAACTAAATTCAAAATTCAGAGTATATTTGTTATTGGATCTAATAAATTAAGATGTTTGAAATAAATTAAAAATAGTTTTTAAAAAAGAATATATGCATGAAATCAGTTTTTTCCTTAATTTAGAAAAGTACAGAAAAATGTTTTAATTTACTTATTCATAAAAATTACATTATTTTCTATGATGCAAAAAGAAAATATGGGAATAAGAATATAGGGAAAACCTGAAATTGATTGAAGAAGGGTTAGAAAATATACTCGCTAGTGAAGAAAATGCGGCCGAGTGTGGCGAGGAAGAGCCTGGCCTGGAGGTCTGGGTGAACGAAGTACACGGCCTCGAGATTAGCCTTGACGGTGGCTGGAATTGCTTCATAGATTGATCGGAGGGCGGCGATTCCGGGGAAATTTTGGCTCCTTTGAACGTCGGTGTGAAAGTACAAGATCGTAAAACGCTTGTTCTTAAGCCTAGGGAAGATCTTCTCCTCCAGATGCTTCTTCACCACATCCAAACTCACAATCCGTGCTGATTTTCAAAAAAGAACCATCAATCTCATCGCTCAAAACAGCTAGAAATTTAATCAGAGCACAGCAGTGCAAATATGCAGATACTTCTTAAGCACAGTCAAGAACAAGAAAACAGAAACAGAACAGAGCAAGAAAACCGAATCAGAGCGTAGTAAGGCAAATCTACATACGCTTCTCTGCGAAAATTCAATCTGATAAAAAAAAAAAAAAAAAGTAAATAAAAGCAGACCAGAGCAAGAAAATCAAATCAGAGCAGATTACGGAAAATTCCAGATGCTTCTTGAGCACATTCAAACGTACAGTTCGCGCGGATGACAACGAGAAAAATTTAATTTCATCCATGAAAAAAGCAAGAAAACAGAAACAGATCATGGTAAGGAAAACATACAGATGTTTCTTGAGCACATTCAAACTCAATGGTCAAAAGAAACGACAAAAAATTAATTTCATCGATAAAGAATGAGAGAGAGAGGAAACCTGGAAAGAATTTTCCGGTAATGCGGAGAATCCGGCGGCCTTGTTTGTCTCTGCCTTTAATCTTGAAGACGTCGAGGTTTTCGAGTTGGTTTTGCTCCGGCGGAGGAGGCTGAACCTGAGCGGCCATATGAGACGAATTCCAAGTAGAATCAGAAGGAAAAAGCGAGTAGCGTTGAGAGAATGGTTAGGGATAAGGAGGGAGTGAAGGGATTTTGGTGGAGAACGGAATTGGAGGATGAGATTTGGAAAATAAACGAAGAAATAAAGATGATCGGGAGAGGATTAAAAGGGACTCCAGATCATTGGGCGGAAGAGGCGAATGGCGCGGACGTGGGGGCAAAGATTTTTGTCACACAAGAATATTCGGTAGCATCTTTCCCTCCCTAGATCCAACCTCTCTCCCCCCCCCCTCATAAATTTCGCTCAGTTAAAGTTCCTCAAATTACAACTTTACCCCTATATTTTTAAACCAAAATTACATCTTTACCCCTACGTCTTTAATAAGTCCTCGACGTCAAGGATGGTTTCGTAAATCATCAAATTTATATCTCATACATATTTAAATTATGCATTTAATCTTTAATTTATTAAATATAAAACTAAATAATTTTTCAAAAAAATATATTCCAACCTATTAAACATAAAATTTAAATTTAAGAATATTAAATTAAAAAAAATAAAATTGGGAGATTCATTTGTTTTTTTTTAATTTAATTTTAATTTTTATGGACTATTGTTATTATTAATAAATATTATTTGTCATTTGATAACAACCTCCTTATTTGATAAATAAATTAGGAGATGAGCTGTCATTCTTAGCCCAAATTACGTGGAAATATATTTTTAAAAAAATCCACATCTATAATAAATATTCAGATTAAAAACAGATATTTCTCAATTAAAAATAAGACCATAAATATTAAATAATGAAAATAAGATTTAAATTTTTTATTTGAATTAAAGTTTCAATTTAGTCCGGAATATTCATTAAATTGTACAAATTACTATTAAATTATTAATTTGAATTTCTATGTGATGATGTCCCACGTTAGTTGGGAGGAGAACAAACCACCTTTTATAAGAGTGTGGAAACTTCTTCCTAGCAGACTCGTTTTAAAGCCTTGAGGGGAAGCCCGAAAGGAGAAATATAAAGAGGGCAATATCTACTAACAGTGGATTTGGATCGTTACAAATGGTATCAGAGCCAGACACCAGATGATGTACCAGCCTTCTCACCGTTCCCCGAAGGGGGTAGACATGAGGCGGTGTGCCAGTAAGGACATTGGGCCCCAAAGGAGGTGGATTTGGGGGCGGTCTCACATCGATTGGAGGAAGGAAAGAGTGCCAGCGAAAATTCTGGACCCCGAAGGAGGGTGGATTGTGATGTCCCATATTGATTGGGGAGGAGAACAAACTATCATTTATAAGGGTGTGGAAACCTTCCCCCTAACAGACCTCTTTTAAAGGTTGGAGGGAAAGCCCGAGGACAATATGGATGGTTACATTCTACTTCCACATAAAAAAATATTTTTAATTAACAAAACAAGAAAGTATCAGTGAAGTTTTGAGGGCTAAATTATAATTAAATCAATTAGAAGGACTAAATTGAAATTTTAATTAAAAAGTTTAAAGTCTCAATAATTAATTAAGCTGATCTGTGGGCGGTGGGGCCCACGAGAGTGGGACAAAAAGAAGCGATCAACTTTGAAATGTAAACCTTATCTTCAAAAAATTAAATACATTTTTTTCCTTTAATAGCGATATCTTCCAAAAAAATAAATTGTTTTATTATTTTAAAATAAAATAAGTTTTTATTATTTTATTCATTTTTTCTTTGATTAAAAAATAAATAAATAATTGTAATTCCTTTGTTGATTACTTTAATGGTATTTAAATAAAATAGATTTGGATTTCAAGTTTATCCGATAAATTTTCAGATTGACCAAAAAAAAATGTAATTAAGTATGGTTTATTGAGACAATTTATGTTACATTAAATAATTATGATTTATTTGAGTTGTTCTTAAAGAAAAATTACACTAGGCACGTATTTGAATTATTTTAAAGTATATTACTTCTATTTACCGATTTTTAAATATATTTTTTAATTAGAATATTCTATGCTATGAATATTTTTTTTTTTAATAAAAAATATTAATTTCTTTTGAATAACGGAACTTGGTTTGGGTGGGTTGTAAAACAATTTTGGGTTAGATTGGGTTACCAATCCAACCAATAGCACTTGGGTTGATCAAAAAAATTCTGGCAACCCAAACTGATCTATGTACACCACTGAGAGGGTAGGAGTTCATGTCTCAAAAACTACTTAAACTAATTTTATCAGGAAAATTATGATCTCAGCTCTGTCTCTCAAGCTCAATAAAAATCACTCTAAATAAAAAGATAGATATCATATGTAATGATCAGATCTACCGCTAACAGATATTGTCGTCTTCTTTAGGCTTTCCCTTTCGGGCTTCCCATCAAGGCTTTAAAACGGCTTTCCCTTTCGGGCTTCCCATCAAGGCTTTAAAACGCGTCTGCTAGGTTTTGGCTAACAGATATTGTCATCCAGTTTTCACTCTCTTATGGCTAACAGATATTGTCGTCCAGTTTTCACTCTCTTATAAAAGTGTTTTGTTCTCCTCCCCAACCAATGTAAGACATCGTATCATTCACATCATAAGAATTCACAATTCATGTGGGATTAATAATTTTGATCGTCTTGTAAAATATTAATATTCTTAGTTAATAATTTTGATGAAATTATTTATATAGAGTTACAAAGTTGGTGATATAATTAGTAAATTTGATGCATAATTCTATTATTATTATTATTATTATTATTATTATTATTATTATTGGAGAGAAACCGTTGGTCTTTAATTTTTCTCAAAACAAAGAAATAATTTTTGTAATTATTTTTTTTTTTGGGTTTCTTGAAATTATTAATGTGACCAAAAGATTTTAAGTTTGGTGGCAATTGGTTCCGTTCCACGATAGAGAGATCAGCTGCTGCCATCGATTCAACGTAGATTTTGGAGCTAGGGTTTCTAATTTCCATTCATTTCATTTTCCCTTCCTTCAATCCTCTTCTGTAATTCATTCCTCTTTCACTTCCGCCGGTGACCAACCTCCCGCGCCCGGGAGGGATAACACCATGGCTGGTGGCGATGGAGCTGTGTCCGCTGCTCCCGATACGACCTCTGTTGATGGCATCAAAGTCAACGTCAACATTCGATGCTCCAATGGTTCCAAGTTTTCTGTTCTTGTTAACCTTGATTCTACCGTTGGATCCTTTAAATCCATTCTTGCCGAACAGAGCGAGGTTCCGCCCGATCAGCAGCGCCTCATTTACAAGGGTCGGATTTTGAAAGACGATCAAACCCTACAAAGCTACGGTGTGTTTCTATTGGATTAATTCTGTGTTTTCTGCATTCAATTCTGGATGCTTCACAAATCTGGCCTCTCTTTCTTTCTTTTTTTTTTCGCTTTCTTTCTGATTTTGTTGTTGTTTGCATTGATTTTTATTTTAAAAAATGTTCTCTGAATATCGGGATGCCAGGTTCTTGATGTATTGTTCGAAGTCCCTTCTTTCTCCTTCGTAATTGTTCGTATGATGTTCTTTCTGTTAGGGTTAGAGGCAGATCACACCGTCCATTTGGTTCGTGGATCGGCACCTGCTGCCCCGCCGACCAATCCTGCTTCTGCGCCCAATGCTGGCGGTCCGAACACTACTTCGAGTAACGCAAGAAGTGTTGGATCGAATGAAGGTGGAGCACTGGGGGGAGGACTTGGTTTGGAAGCTTCCCTATTTCCTGAACTTGGTTTCGATGGGCTTGGTGCCACTGGTGGCTTGTTTGGGGCTGGCCTTCCCGATTTCGAACAGGTGCAGCAGCAGCTGACCCGTGATCCAAACATAATGAGAGAAATAATGAACATGCCTGCCATACAAAACATCATGAATAATCCAGATATCATGAGGAATTTGATAATGAACAATCCTCAAATGCGTGAGATAATGGATCGTAATCCTGAGCTTGCACATATTCTCAATGATCCCAGTACTCTCCGGCAGACGCTTGAAACTGCAAGAAATCCCGAGCTTATGCGGGAGATGATGCGGAATACTGATAGAGCAATGAGCAACATTGAGTCTTCCCCTGAAGGTTTTAATATGCTTAGGCGCATGTATGAAACTGTTCAAGAGCCATTTCTAAATGCAACAACTATGTCTGGAAGTGCTGGAAATGATGGCTCGAACCCCTTCACCGCACTTTTGGGGACGGGTGGGACGGGTGGGGGTGTGACCAATAATGCAACATCCAATGTATCTACTACTACTAATGATACGACTAATGGTTCTCCTTCTCCAAATACAAACCCACTTCCAAACCCATGGTCCCCTGCTAGCAGTAAGCACTACTTTGTTTGGATTTAGTTTATATCATATTTCCAACACGTTTTTATTACTAGGAATTCAGTTATTGCCATTGTTCCACATGCTTGTGAGATTGCTGCTAATTTTTCTGACACTTTGCTAACTGCTTTAGAATCTAAGTTTCCCATGTATCAAATTTTCTTCCATATCTTAGTTCTAGAGCATGAAGGTATTTAACAGCAGTTATTCAGCAGCTGGCGGTACCCAAACTAACTCTACAAGGTCGAATCCCACTCCAAATGTTAGTGCTCAAGCTCCCACTGGTTTAGCTGGGCTTGGCCTTCCAAATCTTGAGGGCATGTTGGGTGCAACACCAGATGCCACTGGTTTGAATCAGTTGATGCAAAACCCAGCTATTTCACAGATGATGCAAAGTGTTATGTCAAACCCTCAATATGTGAACCAGGTACTCATTTGGTATTTCATTAGAATTTAAAGATGATGTGGATATTCTATGTTTTCTTACAATATCTCCCGTCAGATTCTTGGTCTCAACCCTCAATTGCGCGGCTTGCTAGATTCCAATCCTCAGCTCAGAGAGATGATGCAGAATCCTGAATTTCTACGTCAGTTGACGTCCCCCGAGACAATGCAGGTAAATGGAATAGATTCTTGTGACTGCCATTTCAACATCCTCTGTCTATTTATGTTCCCTCAATCCAACCTCATCCTTTGATTCCTATAACCTCAATATTCTGTACGTGGATTTTCTGATTTATTTTCTTTCTCCCGGGTCTTTTTGCAGCAAATGTTTACATTGCAGCAACAACTTCTGTCACAGCTTGGTCGCCAGCCCACCCTGTAAGTAATCTAGTAAAAAACCTCATGTGTAGATTGTTTAAGCAGCCTTGCCAGGACCTAGGTTTTATCCTAATATTTTTGCTAGGCATGGAGTTATGTTGATATTGATGATTGATTTGTCCTCTGCTTAATTGAGTTGAATCAAGTTCTTAGTTGTTCTTTATAAGCATATCTTCTAGGCCTTCTTCCAGATGCGTTTTAAATTTTTAATGCTGAATTAAAATGAACATCAACGCCACTTCAAGGGTGCTTGTTAGGTTATTGGTCCCCTTAAAGTACTTTTTATGGTTCAAACGGAAGTTTTCTTGTTCATTATAAAATAAACGTTGAAAAAAAAAGTGGCAGTCATTTTTTCATTTGTACATTTAAATGTAGATTGGGTCTACTGGGAAAGAATTCTTATATGAAAATCTTGTTATGAATTTTGACCTCTTTGTCGTCTTTTTTAAATGGTTTTAACACTTTAGATGAACTTTTTTAATCGTTAGATTTTTTCCAGGTGAGCGGATTTAATTGGTTGATTACATTGCATATTTGGTGATGATAGTCTAAAAACATTAATTATTAACAAGAATTTAAATCCTATTCTTAAAATAGTTTTTCTTTTGATAGTTGAACCATCTAAATAACTCAGTGTGAATGCTACAAGAAGGTGAAAGGAATTTTCAATTCTTGTTAGTCTGTATCGTGATAAGTGATAACATTCCAATCCACCTTCTAAGAATACCAGAAAGAACGATGGCCACAGTGGTTAATGCTTGATAGTAATGCAGCCTTCATGATTGAACTGATTGTTTCACATTTGGAAAGTGTCCAAAAATATGCAGTAGATTCAAATCAGGATCGTCTATAATTAGTAAAGCCTTGGAAAATTGTGTTAGAAGAGTTTAAGCTTTTCTTGTTTTCTATGTATTGTTCTTTAATGAAACAACGGTAACTCACACAAGGACTTGGTGAGTCAAAAAAATTTCTACAATCATAGGGCAACTATATATGAATCAGATTTTCCTTTAACAACATGAATTGGATTTTCCTTTTAAGTGACTTTTGCACACGTAACAAAAGAAGAAAAATAATAATGATTCTGAAAAGCTTATTATTTGATCTCCCCGATTTTAATCTTTAACTATCGTTGTTTTTTGTTAATAATTGGCCATTTTTATCTTAAAATCCACTTGCTATCACTGCCAAATAATTAGATTTAATTGATTGTCATAAGAAGGAAAAAACCAGTAATTGTGTGTTAAAATAAGAGTTTTGTATTTCTTTGGTGATGGAGTCGTAGAGGTTTGTCTTTTGGTCAGTCTTTTGTTAGTGATGTCGTGGGCTGTTTATTAGGTCATGAAGTTGGTCCTAAGTTCTAGTTGATGGGATTTTGCTTCATGAATTTAGTGGTATTGAGGGTCTTCTTTCATTTTTCTATATGTAATGTTTCATTTAATCCACGAAAATTTCTGTTTTCTTCAAAAGAACTATATAAAAGTAATACATTTCTGTGGAAATTTGTAGTTTATCGTGGAACTTCTATCCAAAGGTGCTATAAGCTTAACTAGTAGGTTCTATAGCTAAGAATCTCATTCTTGAGAATCCTTCAACAAAGGTTAAAAACATTTTGAAAATATGTCTTACCATCCAGCATGACTTCACAAACACTTGTTTTTTGCCCCGATAGCTGACTTTTCTATTGGATGCTAGTTGGCCTGGGTTGAGCCACTTCCTTTGATTCGTTTTTCTTCCTTTCTTCTTGTTGGTGATAAGAAACATACCTTTCATTATCAAAGGAGGTTTACAAAAAAGGGGAGGTGAGATATCCCACAAACCAAAACACTTCCTTCGATGCGTTTTGATCAGCTATTTCTGTTTAATCATCAGTATAAAATCTTTGTAGGTCATAGCATTCTATAACTTGCAGAACTTGCTTATTGATATAGCTCATATATGTAGGCATAGCAAGTGATCAGACATGAACATGAGAATCTGTTTGGCAATTAATTGATTGCTTATTGAATTGTCTGACTGCAGTACCTCAAACTCCCCTTTATTCATAAGGAGGATGATAACCACAATAAGTTGCTCTCGGATTTGGAAACTTCACCAATTTGAAAGAATTTCTTTGCTCAATTGATGTTCATTTCATTAGCTTTCCTGACTGGAATTATCGTATGTATTATCCTGTATAGTGATTGGATTCTTGAAATCTCTGATATTTGGTACACTGAACTGTTTCTTATTTGTCCATAGTTCTGGCAAATACTTATCTTCTTATTTTTTCTTTTTGTAGAAACCAAGGTCAGACCGGTGGAGGCACAGGTAATCTACTCTATAAATAGGTTTACATGTATTGATGTTGTAATACCATCACGATAGGCAGTTTATGAGGGTTATTCTGTGTATTCTTCATAGTATGTTTTGAATATGCTGAATTGCTCAAAATTTTAAGTCTCTTTAAGTGATGAATCTGATATATATACACGCCAGAAGCTTCATCACGAGAAACACAAATTGATTGGTGGCTTTTGATGTTTAGGGGTGACTTAGAGACAACAATGGTACTAGTGGAAGAGATATATTTTTTTTTATCTAGTTTAATTTGAGTTACTCTTACCACGATGCACATAATGATGAACCTCTAAGTAGCATTGTGTCTCTTTATTTGTGGGGGTGGGTGAACAAACTAGCGTTCTTATTTTGGTTTAATACTATTCTCTTAATGATAGGAGCTGCGAACAATGCGGGGTTGGAGATGTTGATGAACATGTTTGGTGGACTTGGTGCTGGTAGCCTAGCCATGCCCAACCGATCCGATGGTTGAATCTCTTGCCTTTTGCCCCGTATCTTCCGTAGTTTTATTTTGACTAAATTACAAAAGATATCCTTTTATTTTCATCTACATTCCACTTAATGCATTCCTTTGGACAGTACCGCCCGAAGAACTGTATTCTACACAGCTCACACAGCTGCAAGAAATGGGATTCATCGACAGACAGGAGAACATACGAGCACTGATTGCTACTGCAGGAAATATCCATGCTGCAGTTGAACGATTACTGGGGAATTCGGGGCAGTAGTCAATTGATCCCATCGGTATTGCTGATGCCTTTGATGCTGCCCCCATCAAATGCTGTCAGAACAAAGCTGAGGTAAGTGACTTTGGAGGCGAAATTCAAGTCGATTGAGTCCAAATTTTGGTACAGGAGCGGCAAAGTCGGGAATACGATCACTGAATTATATAAGGTCTCTCTTTCACAGGTTGTTGGAGTTCCTGTAATACATCTTCTCGTACATGATAACGAGATGTCATATGATTGTGTGGAAAATATGTTTATTTTAGATAATATTTGTTGTTCTTTCTTATGGTTCATGAAATTTGGTTGATTGGAGTTGCTCTTTTGCTAATATTTATTAGCCTGGGTGCAAAATGATGGGTTGTTACTGTCACTAGCAATCGCTCTACGTCTATCGACTATATAGAACTGAATAGACGACTTGTTTGACCAATTATTGGGTCTCAATTTTTTGGAAGGTTCTAATTTACAGTGATATTTACAAGTCTGGTAAGATGGCCAGATGTCTTTTTGTCATATAATAAATAAATGAGTTCAGTTCTCTCAGCTTTACCTCGACATATATTATCGACCAAAAGAATTAGATCTTCAACTCAATCAGGATCATCTAGCAATATCTTTTTAATACAAACAGCTTCTTGTACAAATGGACACCATACATCCTCTCCTCTGAGGGGCTACTATTTAACAAACTCACAAGACTCACTTGAATGGTTCAATCAACCAACCAACTCCCAATGCTCATCTCCAAACACAATTCAACCAAAATACATTACTCAAAACTGAATACTCCAACAATCCATGACAAGACACGAGCACACAAGTTAGCTAGCATCGTTCGTCGCTGTCATCCCGTCTCCTTCAATACTAGACTAAATGCATTCACATGAGGGCTAAGAAGTCCAGCATAATCTTAATAAGACCAATACACTTTGTGTTAATTGTAGAAGAATTTAGGGTCGTTCGGTCATGCTGTAGCCTTCCGCTTGCTGGTAAAGACTATAGTTATCTGGCGTTTCAATCTTTCCTGACAGCTGCTCGTTTCCTGCTATCGAAAACAAAAACATATATTCAAATGAAGATCTTCTTAATGTATATATGTGTCTAGAGATAGCCAGATGGCAACTCATTTAGCACTTTTTCTGAATCCTCCCAAGATAATATGACAAGAAAGTTGGGCATATCAGGCAAAAGATTAGTAATAGAACATATGAAAGAGTGATAAGAAACTCTTATTGTGCCATACCCTCATAAAAAGACATCTGGCTGAAACTTCTTGCAGTTTTTAAACTTCCATTTGAAAACAAAGTATCAGCTTTGTTGGTGTTTGGATCCAGGAAATGCAGTTCAGAACTCATCTCCGGACTCTGGAAGCACATGTCATCCCCCAAAGGTGCAGAGGTTTGATGAGTTTGAAAATCCACAGGTTTCGTCTTCTTATCTTTCGGCGACTCGACTTCTGTCTCCACTTCTGATTCGCCATAGGCGGGTGCTGTGCTTTGCTGCTTCCTCTTCGATCGAGCACGCCTGTTTTGGAACCAGTTATAGACATTAGATTCAGAAATTTGGCCATGCTGACCCAGTTCAGAGGTGATCTCTTTGATCTTCTGCTTGCTGGGAGTTCCATTCCCTTGCTCGAATATGCGCTCCAAGATCTGAAGTTGCACAGGCGTTGGAGTCCATCGCTGTCTAGAAGTGATTTTGTGGCTGGAAGATGTCATCAGCGGCTCACAGTACATGTTACCCAACCTCATTCCTGCAAAGCAGCAGGACACAAGCTTTAAGCAAGTGCATGGAGAAGGCACATCAGATTGTCTCTAACAAGTCATAGCCATACCGCCACAACCATCTTATTCCAAAAACCCTTAATATCATTATCAGAACTGGCTAATTCACTTTACAAATATACTTGAATTGAATGAACTCCTTATTCAATTGCTAAAGAACATACGTCTCCCCCGTTTGATAAACGGTGATGACGATTACTTTTTTCCTTAAATTTCATATTAACAAATTTAACTTAACTGTTATTCCAAGAATGCTCATGAATTAGTTTTAAGAACACATGAATGTCTTCTTTTTTCTTTTTTTTCTTTAAAGTAGATCACTAAATGGTTACTAAAGCGCCACTTAATCATAGATGGCCATCCTGCAAACAATGGAGGAGGAGGGAAATAGTTACTTTACGGCAGGGCTACCACAGCCAAAAGGACCACAAAAAAGTTGGATAGCATCGCGAAAAGGGAAACCAGTAGTAGTCTTACAGCATTAGATGTTTGCCCTTACTTCGAGGCAACAAATAGCTCAAAAATGACCAAATATTTGCACGATTTTCCAAAGAAAAAAAGAAACCGCGAGAGAGCTCATACCAGCAATCGAAATTGAATACGATCGATCGAGAAGAAATTAAAGAGGAAATTCCAAAAAGTCTAATACTCCAATCAACAGCACACGCGTACTAGGTTTAAGCCTTAATTATGCGATTCGATTGAAAGAAAAAGTAGAAGAAATGAATTAAAGAGCATTATTGGTTGCACCTGTGAGATCCTGGTGAGCAGTGAGTGTCTTGTGCATCTCAACGAGCTGCTCGCAAATGGTGGCGTAAACAGCAATTTGCTTGCGAAGAGTCTCCAATTGCTCGTCGGTCATGACTTTGACGTAGAGAGCGCCGGCGGTAGTTCCGGTGAGATGATGGAGGTGATCGTCTCGAAGAGGAGGGTTCTGGTGGTGGTACGGAGTTTGGTGCTCAGCCTTTTCCCACTCCATCATAATCTCTGCTCCAAAATTTCTGAGAGAGAGAAGAAGAAGAACGAAGAAAGAAAAATCAGAGAGAGAGAGAGAGAGGCTGAAAAAAGCGGACGGTTAACGGGAAAGTAAAGAAACAGACAAATATGCGGGAAGAGGAGAGCGACCCAAATCTAAATTATTCATTTATTAAATTATTCAATAAATATGTATTTTTTACGCTTAACTTTTAAATTATTAATTTAAGTAAATAAATTATGATTAACATATATATATATATATATATATATGTATGTATAAAGAAATTGGAGATGGCCTCGGGATTAGATGGTGGTGTAGATCACGGGGTCAACCTTAAAATTAATTCCTGAGAAATAAAGAAAATTATGCTAAAATTAATAAATCTAGACAAAATTAATAATTAATTAATAAAATATTGGGAAAGATTCTGAAAAAAAAAAAGAGACTATTTAGAGTCATTTTCATTAGGTGGGCGAATGAGATCTTTATTTAAATTTATGGACCTTTCTTTTTGTAAAATTAATTTAAAAAAAGAAGGCATCCCTATCAAATCCACCTCGGATTTGATTTTTTTTCCCTTTATGGTAAATATTCGGATCTTAATTGAAATGGAATTAAGGACAATTTAATTTCCTGATTTAATTTGGAGGGTAATTGAGGGTGAAATTTAGAGAGGGAAAGGGCAACCGGAGGGACCGGTGGAGGAGAGGTGACCAGTCTGAGTTAGCTCTGGCACTGTCTCACCCTGAGGGTACCCGCCGGTCCAGTCAGGGTTGGACAATTTGACGTGTTATTCTGAAAGTTTGTGTTGTCTGTTACGGCAGCCGGCGGTGGACATCACGGCGGAGATAAAAAAAAAAAAAAAAGATGTCGGAAATTCTGCAGCTTTTGACAGTGAAGGAGGAGGGTGTTTTTCATTTGTGTCAGAGATTGATGGTCTTCTTGTCCTGAAAAATAAAAATTAATATTTTTTTTTTTTTTTTAAGGAATTAAATATAAAGAATAAAAATAAAGCAATGATAATTCAAACGTGGACACATGCAGGGTCGTTGTCTGATTTGTAATATGCATGTGAGAGTGTTATTAATTAGATGACTTATTACCCCATTAATTGCATTTAGCACATAAATACAAAACCCTTAATCATTTCATATTATCCTTCATTTTCTCTCAATATTAAATAGAACTAAAATTAAAAAAAGGGTAATGTAAAAAATAAACCTTTTAAGAAGTGGTCTATTCTAGATCTTTTTGTTTGCATTTAAATACGAGAATAACAAAGAAATCATTCTCTGGGCCCTAATAAATAAAAAATAAAAAAAAAAAAAAAAAGAATTTTGGAGATTAAAGTTGTAATTTTAATTAAAGTGTAATTTGAGGAGATTAAAAGTAAGTAAGAATTTAGAGAGAGAAAGAGAGAGAGAGATTAGAAGGATAAATATGATTAATTGAATAAAGAGAGAAAGCAAAGGATGATTAGCCGACAGAGCATGTGCTCCACCACTAAGCCTAAGGGGCAGGTCAAAATCAGAGGGCGGCCATAACAATACTTCCCCTTTCCCCACCACCAATCATCCATTCCTGTTTACCGTGTGAACATAAGAAGACACACTTCTAGAGAACAACCAAATTCCTTCCATTTACATGGAAACGGAAATGGGACTGCAACAACACACACTTATCCAAGCCCAAAGATTCTCTAACCAACCAATTGATTCAATTCATTTGGGAACAATCTAATTGGTGTTATAGAAAATAGAAAATGGTATAGATTTAACCAGCCTTTTTTTGTTTTTTTGGCCATTCGGAAGAAATTGAAACCTAGAATAATGCAGTAGTGACTTACAGCAGTGTGATTATCTAAATTTTCGTTCATACCTATAGTAGTGTGATTATCTAAATTTTCGTTCATACCATTCTAGGTCTCAATTTTTTAATTGAAATTCTAAAGATGTTTTTAAACAAGTTATTTGTGTTTGAAGTTTAATCTTTTTGTGTTTTGGATTGGGTTTCACATAGTGTGGTCTACCTAAGTCATGATGAAACATGATAGACCCACAATTTGGTATCTGGGAATTGGCTATCTCAGTTGGTAAAGTTCCACTTTTCCAATAGTGAGCTTGACCATTCTTTCGGCTACATTGGAGGAACTTATGGTGTGGGTTGGCTGAGTAGACAGAAGCATTTTATATCAAATATGGACAAACCATTAATTCTATTGTGATATTCTACGTCGGTTGGGGAGAAGAACGAAACATGTTTTATAAGAGTGTGGAAACCTTTTCCTAGCAGACACGTTTTAAAGCTTTGAGGGAAAGTCCGAAAGGTAAAACTCAGAGGGACAATATCTACTAGTAGTGGGCTTGGACCATTACATCTATATACCTAGTTGACATAGTTGACAGACAGCATTCTATTTCTAACCATCCAAAGCATGTTAATCTTACACAGATTTGTATAACCTGAAATTCAGAAATCAAGAGTCATGTAATATTTAGTTAGTTGGTATGAGCATGAGCATGTTTATCTCAAACAGATTTATGAAACCCACATTTTATAAATCACATGTGAAAATTATCAATCAACAATTTACCAACCAAACCCAAGTTATACATACTCAAATAAACTATGTCTAAACTTTATAAACATAGACTTCATAAATTTGTGAATCAAACAAAATAATCTTCTCGTTGAGGGTAAAAGAAATAAATACACGCAAGACGACGTATAAAATTCAATTGTTGGTGGATAAATGTTGTACAAGTTTGTACCTTTTGTCAGCAGCAATTGAACATTGAACTTGCGGCAACACTGGATATTACATGAGACTGGCGATGGCAAGAGTCGTGCACAAACTGCAGAGAAAATCATCCTGTTAACTTTCCTTTACATATTATAATAATATCAGGTAAAGAGCCATTTACCTAAGACCTTGTAAGATCCCACGTTGGCTGGAGAGGAGGACAAAACATTGCTTATAAGGGGGTGAAAACCTCTCTCTAACATGACGGCGATATATAAGGGGCGCTGTTTACAAATGGTGTAAGAGCAAGACACCGGGTGGTGTGCCAGCAAAGACGCTGGCCCCCAAGAGGGTGGATTGTGAGATCCCACATCGGTTGGAAAGGGAAACGAAACATTCTTTATTGTTTATAAGGGTGTGGAAACCTCTATCTTGCAGACGCATTTTAAAACCGTGAGACTGATAGCGATATGTAATGAGCCAAAATAGACAATATTTGCTAACAATGAGTTTGGGCTATAACAGATCTTCAGACGAGCCCATCTGCATTAGACAAATCCAATAAGAACATGTGCATGTAAAAGTAACACAAGAAAAAAAAGAAAGAAAGAAAGAAAAGAAAGTATAGTTCAAGTGAATATCAAGTATGGTATCCTCAATATTTGGTTTCTATGCAATTTATGTCCACTCCAAGTAGTAGCACGAGGTCAGTGGCCTGAGAATTAAGACCGCAGTCTGCAGCATTATTTCTGCAAATCCTTCACAACTCCTTCAATCAAATCCTTGATGATCAGACCTTCAACCTCCCTTCAGTTGTGTAAACCTCATCATCCATTAATGATGACCACGGTGTTGAATTTAAATCTATCAGTTGGAGAGTGCATAACTTGCGGATGATGTCCCATACAGAATCCAATAGATTTTTTTTCAAACAAAGGCAGCGGTGGCAAAGAGGAGTTAATAACTTTTCTTCTAAATCCACACAATGTTAAACATGGTGCAAGTACAGTCGTAAGTGCTCCATTCAGAAGATCAAATAATATTTTGTGATCTACACTAATATCATTCTACTCCTTCCCGATAATTTCATTTTTTGTCTCTGATTTTCTGTAAGCTTCTTCCACTTCCTCAAAAATCTCATTGCTGATAGGATTCGTAGCTGCGCTATTTCACGAAAAAGTTGTTCTTAGTTGATCCAAGATACATACCGTAATGTAATGGCCCAAGCCCACGGCTAACGGATATTATCCTCTTTGGCCTTTCCTTTCCGGGCTTCCCCTTGAGATTTTAAAACGTGCTGCTAGGGAGAGGTTTCCACACCCTCATAAAGAATGTTTCGTTTCCCTCTCCAACCGATGTGGGATCTCACAAGTAAGAAGGTCTCGTATGTAAGCTTCTACTGAATCTTCAAGTTTTGTGACTTCAGACTCACAAGGCTGCTGTTCCACTTTGTCCTCAATATCACCCGAATCAAGTTGATTCACCTGTCTTCTAAGGTCTGCAGTGTAAAAAAGAATCGTAATCAAATACTTGAACTCAGATCTCAATCCCATATGTTTACTTAATTGATATATGTCGGTCACCAAAAGAATGACATGCTAATAGCTAGTAATGCCAACATGAAGTTAAATATAGTTACAGTTCGTAGCGCTCCCCAGAGTTCATCACAACAGTTGGCAATCTTCTTCTTGACAAGGTTTTCCTGAGCAAGAGAGACAGTCTATTAATGCTCTACTAACTTCAATAACCCTTGAACACTCCCTAAACCTTGCAGCTTGCCATGCTTCAGATTCCTTCTTGAACTTTTGTAATTCCTCCTCCTGAGGGTGTTCCCGTCGGCGTGATTTTCCCATCTTCTTACCGCTGTTCCATCCATCAGCAGCCTTGTCATTTTCATTATAAGATGAGTGCAGGTCCATCTGCTTAGAAGAATTTGATTCGGAGGATGCATGAGAATAAAATCATGTATGAATATGAGCTACAGAATCAACAGTACGCCCTAATTAGAAAATCCAAACCAAAATCTCCCCTCATTTTCCTGAGATTTTGGTTTGCCGAAATCAGTAAGCGGAGAAATTCAATGGCTCGATTATGAACAAAAATATCACCAGGAATCATAACAAGCACAACTATTCCAGAAATCGGAGAACCACCAGAGCAAGATCCATATAAGGAAGAACAGGTTAGATATCATATGTTTGAAAGGCTAGAAGGAAATTCGTGGTAGCAAACAAGAAGTTCTCCGAAAAATAGACTCATTAATCACTTCATTTTCTCAAAATCATCAATCTACAACATAATTTGAGAGAATTAACAATTTCACACGATAAAATTAAAAAAAAAAAAAAAAATCATCCAGAGTGGTGTAGCTTGCATATAACAGAACCTCAACAATTGAAGTCCGTAATCAGTACGCAAAATTCACTGTCAAAACAGAAAACAAAACGCAGTCTCTGAAACAAAACCTGCTTCCTTAACCAATTCCTCCGAATTGATCGATCAGAAGAACAACGAAGTGAATTGCATCGGAAAGTTTAGTGGGAGTGAAATTCAGAGAATAGGACAGAGAGAAATCTTAGGATCAAACGAAGTTCATAATTCAGGGGTAAAAGAGTAATTTTACTTAACATTATTAGTCTTTCACAAACAAAACAAAAGAAGGTTACTAATCTAACTGGGCCGGACCCAACAATTCTACAAGCTTATTGGGCCTTCAACAATAACATAAGCCCAGCCCATCATTTGTAGCCCTCTAACCTCCCATATGAGACTTTTTTTTTTTAAATTTAAAAAAAAAAAAAAAAAAACTGACAGTTATGCTCATATGATTGTGGAGGTTCGTAATTCTTAAGTGACATATTAATGGTAAAATTGAGACCAAATAGACGCAAACATAGAAGATTTATAAATAAAATTTTATTTTATATTATATTTGATTACATAATCTAATTAAAAAAAAAATGGTCATTTTCCACTAAATAATGGAATAATTACAAATATAAATAAATCCCAAATAATAAATAAATAATAATAATAATAACACTTTTGGTAGTCCAGTTCACCGCCTTAAAGGCATAAATCAAATAAAGCAAATGGTTAAACAGAGTTATGAAATTCCATTTCCATTTCCAATAATTCCAAATCTTTAATATTTCAACGCCTTCCCCCCTTTCAATTATTAACCTCCAATATTCTACCAAAATATTATATTAATTAATTATTTATTTATTACATACAAAATTAAATTCTATTTATTTTAAAATAGCTTCATATTTTTTATTTTCGAAGAAGCAACCAAAAGTATTCAGTTAGCCACGTGGCCAACCAGAATTCAGAGCCGGTGGAATGGGACCCACTTATAAATCCACGTGGCTTTCTTTAACTCGTCAGAGGCGTTCGTTTCATAACTTCTCTTCCCTCCCTGTCGTTTTCAGGGCTACCTAATCAACGTACACGTGTCCCATTCAGATGATCCAAACCTTCCTTTTGTGCTTTTTGAAAAAACACTTGGTTTCTTCTTTGTCCCACTCATTTTCCTCTCTCTGCTCAAAAGAAACTTCGTCGGTTATCTCAAAGCGGATTTCGTTTTCCATTTTCAGTCTTCTCTTCTGATCTCACTTATCATCCTTCACTCAGATTCTCAGCGACTGGAGCTCTCGCAATCGCCGAGATGTTTGTCAAGAAACTCGTTGAGAAGGCTTCGCGGAAGGTAAGTCGTTCTTTAATTTCTTTCTACTCTGTTAATTATCTCCTCTTCTTCTGATCGAGTGCCTTTACTGAATACTGAAAATGATCGCACTCTTTTGATCTCTAAATGCTTTTTAACTTCGTTGCCTGATTATTACTGCTTCGATTAAGTCGTTCTAGAGTCGTTTTTTCTTCGGATTTGATTTATTTTTGCGGAATCTACGAGGTTTGAAAGAAACCGGAGCTCGGAATTGAATTGAATTGAATTGAAATCTCTTCAGCTTTAGCAACGATATTTCTATAAAATTGACTGGAGTTTGACGAATGCGAAGTTCGGTATCTTAATTTTGTTTACTGATTTTTTATTTCTTGAAAGCGTGGGAAATTTGAAAATCGTTGCGACGTTGAAATTTATCCGGAAAGTCTAGATGTAGGAGTTGAATGTCTAAGATTTGTTGCCAATTTCAAATGCTATGCGTTTCATGTTTTATCCTTCCTCGATTTCGCTGCTGCAAATCGGGCGAAGGTCGTCGAGTCGAAGAAGAAGAAGAAATTGGCGCGTGGTTGAGTTGTTTATATGAAAATAGAATCCAATTGTCGTATTATTGGCGACGCTTGGGTTCTTGTGCGACACAGTACGAGACACTGTGCCGTACGGAATTTTAAAAGTTGGCGAAGGGGATTTAATTGTTAACAGTTCGTTGCCTTCCGTAAATTTATTATTGTTAAAATATTTTTAGTTAGAATTCTATTTCCACTTTGAACAATTAAGTATTTCAATTCATAATTCAGTTTTTTATTATACCCTAAAATATTATTAAAAAAATATTTTTGTAGTATAAAAAAGTGAGAATTAAATCTCTGATTGAGAATCAAATATTTTCTCATTTTATAAACAAATACTTCTCTTTTGACCAAAAGAATATTTCTTACCACCAAAATTTTGAAAAATGGTAAAAAAAAAAAAAAAAAAAAAA
>NW_019268551.1:72802-125398 GCF_002738365.1 Cucurbita moschata | reverse complement strand
CCAAAATTTTGAAAAATGGGTAAAAAAAAAAAAAAAAAAAAAACTCTCATTCTTTATATTTTTATTTCTTACCTCTCAAAAAATTAATAAAGGTGAGGCTAACAAATCATTAAATAGAAAAAGAGAAAATAAATTTTGAAAAAATATATAATTAATAATATCAAAATTTTAGCGGGGTAAAGTAGGAATACTCCTTGTGTCACAAGATTTTTTAAATAGTCCAAGATTTAAAGCATGTAGTATACTTTGAATGGGAAATATTATAGCTCCAATTTAAAAAATAAAAATAAAATATTGTAAAATAAAAAAAATATAGAGATTCTCTAAAAAGGTTGAATTATAAAATTTAGTTTCTCAATCTAATCAATTATTTATTTAAAAAAAATTAATGTCGGAAAATTACCAAAAATTCAAGAACAGAATAGTTTGAAAATTTATTAGAAATGAAGGCATTCCAGATGCTAACTAATTAAATGGGATTCCATTTTTGTAACACTTTCTAAAAAAAATTAAATGTAAAGGAAAGTGTTTCTTGCCCAAAATTATTTTGTAAATATTTGAGATAAATGATAATTAATGTTTGTGTTTGTTTTACCAATTTTGTAAATATAGAACAAAATTAATTAAATACAGTAGTATTAGTAATTGTTAATATATTTATTAATTTAAACTTATATATTTAATTAATATGAATATATTGTGGTAATCATAGGTTAGTTTTTTTTAGTATTATTTAATAGACAGTTTAATAAATTAATCACTTAAAGTATATTTATTGATACATTAATTAAAAGTAATATTGATAATTAAATTTTTTAATTTAATTACTAAAAATAAATAAATAAGTATAGATTAATTAGAATGATAAAAGTATGTTTGTGATGAACAATTTAATTTAATTACTATAAATTGGCATGTTTGTGATACAGCCAGGAAGCACCATTGATGGTTTGAAAGGATGCGAGGTGGAGCCTCGTCTTGCCTTCCACTATGGCATTCCATCAGGCTCTACCATGTCTGCTTATGATTCCATCCAAAAGATACTTGCTCTTTCTACCAGGTACCTTTCATAAGCTCTTAGAGAGATGTATGATAGGGTCTACTTTCCAGTTCTTCTTTCATTAATTGTGTATGATAGGGTCTACTTTCATAAGCTCTTAGAGAGATGTATTCCTCGCTTATAAACCCATGATCATTCCCTAAATTAGCCAATATGAAACTCTCTCCCAATCATCCTCCCCTCGAACAAAGTACACTATAGAACCTCCTCCGTGGTCTATGAAGTCCTCGAACAACCTCTCATTAATCGATGCTCGACTCCTCTAGAATCTTTGAACAAAGAACACCCTTTATTCGACATTTGAGGATTTTATTGACATGGTTCTGATATCATGTTAGGAATCACGACTCTCCACAATGGTATGATATTGTCCATTTTGAGCATAAGTTCTCATAGCTTTGCTCTGAGTTTCCCCCAAAAAAAAAAAAAACCTTACGGAGATGATATTCCTTACCTTCCAGTTTGTTCATTGGTTAAATAATTGAATGTTTAACTTTCAATGTATATTGTTATCCGTAGATATGGTCAGATCAAGCTATTTGGAAAGGATAATTCTCAGGCTCTACTAGAGTCTAAGGAGGCACTTCCTAGCAAGTTTTTGCAAGTATACTGATTCTTATATTTTCAGTTCTTTATCTGTTTCTGTTCAACATTTACCCTTCAAGAGCTTCCTGATAAGATAACTTCTTAAGATATTGAGGTTTTTCATTTTCAGTTCATAGAGAATCAGGGATTTCTTCTAAATGTTACTCCAAACAACCAAATTGAGGTATTTAGGCTATAATCTGTCTCCAATATAATGCAGCATTTGCATTGACAAGCCCTGCTTGTGTAGGTATGGGATATAGACAGAAAGTTGTTGGTACATGTGCATGCTTACGACGAAGAAATCACCTCTTTCACGATCTTGCAACAGAGTTCATACATGTAAGTTTGTTCTACTGGGCGTGTTACTGTCCTTAAGTCTGTATTGAGGGGTCTCTGTTACTAAAACTTGCAGGTATGTTGGAGATTATCTCGGTAATGTTTCAATTTTAAAGCTTGATCAAAGTCTCTGCAACATAATACAAATGAAGTACATCATACCTGTTTCAGCCTCACGTGGTGAGAAGACCCCTTTCTTTCTTCCTTCCCTCTCTGCATTATGTTTGCATCTTTCTCACAATTTGTTTATAATTCAATCAAAGTCAAAAGATGATGGTGAGGGCTTATAGACATGACTACATGTTTTTTTCTTCCTTATTTTACTCCTAGTACAATCTTTAGTGAATTTAGTAAGTGAATTTAGTAAGAGACTAAAACGAGAAAACAACTTTTCTGAACATCACCTTCGTTTTAAATAGGAAAAAAGTGCAAATAGTACACCTATGAAAAATGACTCGAAAATGACTCTAAATTGAAAGTATTTAAGGTTAGTTTTTTTACTAAACATTTGTGTCAAATTCATCAAATTTGAACGTTCCTTATAATTTCGTTGAAAAATATTGAAAGTAACATAGTTTTTTCACGTAATGAATTAAGTGTCTCTATTAAGGTCTTCTCGAAAGAGTTCAGATTGTGTGAGATCTTATAGACATGACTACATGTTCAGATTGTGAGGTCTTATAGACATGACTACAGGTCTTATACCCAATCATCTTATTCAGGAAATCCAGCTGAAGTTACCAGTGACACTTATATAACCCACATACTACCACAACCGACCGCTGAATTCAAGAGGTAATGCAAGATACCATGGCCTTGACTTACGCTGCTATCACTATTAAAATGCAAGGTTATCACTGTCATCTTTGTTTCTAATCTTGTAGAGTGCTTCTAATATTCAATGATGGCTTGATTACTTTGTGGGAAATTAAAGAATCCAAATCTATTTTCATCACGGGTGGACATACCAAGCTATCATCATATCAAGAAGCAAAGAAGGTGACTTCTGCATGTTGGGTTTGCCCTTTAGGAAGTAAAGTTGCTGTCGGGTATAGCAATGGAGAAGTTCTAGTATGGGCTATTCTTTATGGCCAAAATCAAAATTTTGAATCAGTGTCAGAGAATAGCAGTCGAAGTGGTCCTTTATGCAAGCTTAATCTTGGCTATAAGTTGGACAAAATCCCTATTGCATCTCTGAGATGTAATTATGTGGATGCAAAAGCAAGTCGGCTATATGTTATGGGTGCCTCTTCAAACTCACTGCAGGTACTGTGATGATGCCCTTTCAGAATTGATAGTTTTAGGAATGTAACTGAACAATTTTAGTCTTTAAACCATAGTTTTACATTGAACTAACATTTAGTTCATTTGGAGGCAGGTAGTCTTGTTGAATGAGCAAATTGAAGCTCGCATGATCAAAGTGGGGCTTCAGCTTTCTGAACCTTGCGTCGATATGGATATCATTTCAAGTCTCAGTGATCACAGCAAGAACAAGCAAGATTATCTGCTATTGCTTGGAAAATCTGGCTGTGTTTACACTTATGATGATTGCTTGATTGAGAAATATCTGCTACAACAATGTCAATCCAGGACGGCAGCCTCACTTCCAAAAGAGGCCAGGCTTAAGATTCCGTTTGTTGATTCACACATAACTGTGGCAAGGTTTTTCACCAATAATTCTTGTTCTCTATATGCTTCTGATGAGGTAGGCTAAAAGGGTAATTCATTTCTTGTTTCTATGCATTCTAATCCTCCCCATATACTAATTTCTAGCACTTTCTGATATGTCACTGTAGGATTACATTCAGCGGACAAAAGACATTCCTTCCCTTTTTCTTTCAGAGTCAAAACCAAAGGAAGTATCATACTTAGACACAGTCCAATTTGTTGGATTTTCAAAGGTTGAGAATTTGTATATATCTGGACATAATGATGGAAGCATAAATTTTTGGGATGCGTCATCTCCAATTTTCTTCCCAATCTATTCATTGCAACTACAGGTAAATATTTTTCTATCTGAGTTAAAGAAAGTTCAAATAAAGGAGAAATTTTAGTTTCATTTTCCTATCTCTATTTTCCTTCATTTGCTACATGAGTAGCAGGCATGCCACGTGTCACAATCGCCTTTTCTTGGCAGCAGATTTGACGATTGTGTGGCACTCACTTTTATCACCGAGTGAGTCAAGCCAACTTTGGATCGTGTTGCATACGGTCGGGCAACGTATGCTCAAGCTTTGGACCCCGATTTGAAAAGAAGATTTTAGAAAACGGGGCAGAGAGATTTTGGAAAGAGAGTTTGAAACTAAGAATGAGAGAGAGAGATTGAAAGTGGTGTTATATAGCATGCAAGCAAAAAGGAAACAACGGCTTAAACAGTATATAACTTTTCAGGTAGGGAGAATTTGACAACTAGTCGCATCTCCCTATAGTACATTCTGAGGCATTTCATGTCTACCAGGCGTAGCCATGATTTTGCCGAAACATCATGTTCTTAGAAAAAACAAAAAGGAAATAATACAACATGAAAGCAGTAAACGAAAGCGATAAAGTAGTACAAGGCAAGGGTTTCGGCATGTAACGGGCATGCGGCTATGGGCAACACACCTTGGACAAGCATGACCATGACACCATGTAAAGACTTGAGCGTGGCTTTTTTGCACCATAGATTGTAACTAAAGAATAAAACTTCTTACTGTAAAGTACTAACTTGCATAATTTTAATAATGCAGAGTGAGGATGATTTTTCTTTAAGTGGCATTCCGGTGACAGCATTACATTTTGATGGCAGTTCCCAGATTCTTGTTTCTGGAGATCATAGCGGAATGGTGAAGTGATATGTTTTAATAGTTTTACAAAACTGAAAGAAAAAAATAGGATTCTTAAGGGTTTAATGTCATGACTATTGAATTTGTCAGGTCCGGATCTTTAAATTTCGACCAGAACCTTATGCAGCAGACAACAGTTTTATGCCTTTCCAAGGTAGTTTTAGATTCATATTGTTTTTGGTTTGTCTGATTATTTGTGAGATCCCACGTTGGTTGAGGAGGAGAACGTAGCATTCTTTATAAAGGTGTGAAAACCTCTCCTTAACAGACACGTTTTAAAAACCTTGAGGGGAAGTCCGAAAGGGAAAGCCCAAAGAGGACAACATCTGTTAACGGTGGGCTTGGGCTGTTACGTTATTCATCTAGTAGCAATGAGTTTGCAATGATGTGTTGGGAAAGTGATCATCTGACATACCACAGGAAGCACAAAGAAACGGAACAATCAGATTATCCATAGTGTTAAGCTACTAAAAATTGACGGATCAATACTTGCAATCAACATAAGCCCCAGATCGAATCATCTTGCTGTTGGGTCTGATAGAGGATTTGTAAGCATACTCTCTTATTTTGAACTTTCTTCTCATCTTGATTTTTAAAGCTTATTTCCTTTTAAGATGTCAGGGAACACATATTGTGTCTTCTCTCTTCATTTTTAGGTAGATTTGCTCGATGTTTGGAGGAAAACAAACAAATCTAATTCGCCACAACTGTTATCATCTTCAACAGGTTTCTGTATTCGATATCCAAGGGTCGAGTCTAATATATCAAAAGCGTGTTGCAAGTGAAATATCTACTGGTATCATTTCTTTGCAGTTTGAAAGCTGCAATCTTCAAGGTTTTGAGAAAAATGTTCTCACTATTGCCACAGTAGATTCCTCTATTTTGGCTGTTGACGGTGAAACGGGAAAAACGCTAAGTGCTAGCATGGTTCATCCCAAGAAACCCTCCAGAGCTCTATTCATGCAGGTTCTATGTAAGATCTTCCTTCTTCAGGTTTCCATTTTTGCTTAATGCATCCTCTTCTCTTGTAGGACGCCATTGATGAAGTAGAAGAATCATACTGAACTCCTTTCCTTTGGATTTTTGCAGATGGACAAGATGCATCGACCAGAGGATCAGGAATTGCAGCTGTGGATAGCGTGCCGAAACAGTCGCTAGTGTTACTTTGTTCTGAGAAAGCTGCATATATCTATTCCTTCGTTCATGCTGTTCAGGTAGCAATCATCTGCAGGGACCCAATTGAATTATCTTTCTACATTATATGAGACTACCACTGTTACTGTTCTTTCTTCTCAGGGAATCAAGAAGGTTCTTTACAAGAAGAAGTATCACTCGTCGTGTTGTTGGGCATCTACCTTCTATAGTACCTTAGATGTTGGCCTCTTGCTTGTTTTTGACACTGGGAAGATTGAAATAAGGTGCCTGGTTGTGGTTTTTCATCCTTTGCTCGTAGTGTAGTCAAAATTATACCATGTCAGAGATTGGTTTTACATTATTTTCTTTTCTCTATGATTACAACGTCCACGAGTAGGAGTGCCTTGCTAACTAGAAGTAAAAGGTTGCTCAATGTCGATGCGTATCTTTCTGAGGTCTTGATGATCTCGTCGGTTTTCATCGTCACATTTGGAGTGTGTATTTTTGTGATCTGTTTGGCATATATTAAGCTAAATACCTTCCATTACAGGTCCTTGCCAGAGTTATCTCTCTTAAAGGAAACTTCAGTAAGGGGTGTCAAATATTCTCCTTCAAAAGCAAATTCGTTGCCTGAAAGCATTATATGTTCTTCCAAGGATGGGGAACTTCTTGTGGTATGAAGCATGGACGTTAATATTAAAAATTTCCCACCTCCGAGATTGTCGTGTTCTTTTTTATCCCTTAATGTTCGTCTTCTTTGTGAAACAGGTGAACGGTGATCGAGAAATATTTATTGTCTCGGTGTTGTGCCATAAGAAAATGTTTAGGTATATATCTCTTTCATGTTGGATGCATTCAAAATATATCAGTTTGTTGCTGTAAAAAGGTTGTGTACTTCAGCTTGGTTTATTTTTGTTATAGGATTTTGGACTCTGTCAGTCACATATACAGGAAAGATCATATGCTTTTACAAGAATTGACCACTGCTCCCAAGGAAAAAAGGAAGGTATAAATATGGTTTAAACTTTGCTTACAGCGAGAGTGTTCCATGAAAAGGGTAACAAAACATGTTTTCTGAATGAATGGTAGGGTATATTTTCTACGGTTTTCCAAGAGATTGCTGGAAACAAACCAAAACAGACTCCTGATATTGAAATAGAAGATAATAGGGAAAGTGTTGAAGAACTTTCCGTAATCTTCTCATCTTCCAACTTCCATAGGGATGTTAAGATCGTTGAAGGTAGTGAAAACTTGGTCCCAAATGAAGACAAGTCAGCGTTGGATATAGGTATTCACTCCCCGAGCTACTTTTATCATTTTTACCAAATGGATATATTTTTCTGCTAAATTTCAAATGAAAATAACTTTTCCCTTATTTCAAAAATTGCAATATTACATTTGATTCTTGGTAAATGTTTCAAAACTTTAGTAGAAATTCATTTGAATATTCCCAATTTCATCCGACGTTCTAAAGAATTTTTGTTCTAAAGGTAATTTTGAAACGCTTATAAAACGTTAAAGATAATATTGGAACTTAAAAAAAAGGAGTATTTTTTATATATTCATCCTTTGTTCGCCGAAGAAAGAGAAGAATAAGCTGTATATATTTCTAGCTTTCTTTTTTGCCAATAGTTTTTCCATAACTTATCTAAATCCGTTGTAGTCTCTAGTCAATATCCTATTGTTTAATGAATGTATACCCTCAACAAGTTATCTTGTCTTTTCTATCCTTCCTCAGATGACATTGAACTTGATGACCCTGTTGAAAAACCAAAAGAACAGAGCAAGTTGGCTGCTTTAAATAAGCAGAAGTTGGCGAGTACATTTAATTCTCTTAAAGGTCAGTGTCCTTCCAACTTCACAAGGAAAAATCTTTTCTTGATGGATTTTTTTAGCTGCTGGTCACTTTAACAATTTGACATTCAAAGTGAAGATTAGTGTACAATAATATCATTCAAATGGCAGTCCCAAATTTAATGTTGGCTGCTTGCTTTGAAAATGTAAAATTTGAAGTTTATTGAACTATTGATTATGGGTTTCACAAATCAGAACAATGCTCATATCCACCGCTGTACTAATAGAAACAACCTCATAAATAAAAATTCAGGAAAACTGAAACAGATGAAGGTCAAAACGGAGAAAAACTCAGCCAAGGAAGAGCAACCTGATTGGAATAATGCAGCAGATAATAAAGCAGGTGCAGTTGATCAAATCAAGAAGAAGTACGGATTCTCATCGGCTGGGGTAAGTATAAATTGGCTTCCAACCATATCTTAAGTTCCTAAGATCACCAACAACTAGATCTTGGTGATGTTGTACAGCATTTACACAAATATATGTTAGCTGCTAAAATGGATTATGGAGTAGATAGATATAGTGATTTAGAAAGTATTGTACCAAGAATACTTGTTGCAAGTCCCCATTGGATCTGATCTCCATCATCGTTTTCTTTGCCTGCACTGCAGGATACAAGTGTTGCAAAAATGGCAGAAAGCAAGCTGCAAGAGAACATAACGAAATTACAGGTACAATCACCAAATTGGGTCCAATGAAATCCTCCTTATCGTTAAGAAGAAAAGATTGATCCAAAGTTTTGGTAGATATATATATGAAAATATTGGATTTGAGCATAGGGAGGATAAAACGATGATAGTTTTTTTGTTTGTTGAATGCTCAGGGAATCAACTTAAGAGCTACGGATATGCAAGACACAGCGAAGTCATTTTCATCCATGGCAACTCAATTACTGCGAACTGTCGAACAGGGAAAGCGTAATTGAAAAGTTCAACATCCATGGAGATTTGTAAGCCAATGTCATTTTTCGATTTGGGGATTTTTATTGTGTTTGTTTATATATTTTGTTTGCTTTGCTTTTGTTGTGTGTGCATAAGTTAAATACATATATATAGACTTAGGCATCCCCCGGGTGCTGAAACTACCTCTGGTTTTTTAGCAGAAGCTAGGCCAGCACCCAATACTCAAATTCCCTTTCAACATTTTTCTTTTTTTCCTTTCTTGGAGATCAATTACTTTCATACAAATCAAATTCACATTTCATGTACAACCACATTACCTAAAATTATATAAAATTATAGTACTTTATATAAAATTATAGTACTAAATTTTTCGCTGGTTCATTTTTCATTTTTCATTTTTCATATTGTTCATCTATATCCTTGTTGTTCGAATTGATCGATGGTAATATCTGTGTATCTGAACTTACAAATATTGTCTATTCGAACTTAAGCTCAATGAATGAATCTAAAGAAAAGGAAGGAATTTCGAACATGGGAAGTAATAATAAAAATGATATTAGGCAGGCACAAATTTGAGAGTGCATGTGTAAGTAGCATATTTGCATGTGCTAAGACCTGGTCTAGAGATATATATAGAGAGAGAGAGAGCATTTAGCAGGCCTCTAGATTAGTGGAAGCAAAGCTGGCTAATCAGAATTAGAGGAGAAAACTAGAATAAGATTAATAGATTCGTAAGTATATCCAGATGGACACCACTAAAACTCAGTTAAGCAAGCACATGGAAGGAACTGAGTTAGCTAGATAGAAGCAAGCATGTTGAGATAAAGAACCACTCAAATGATGGATGCTATATCAACTTTATTACCCTCCACAACAACTTCAACTCAGTTCTCGTAGCATTGCACATTACAAATTAAGCAAAAGATCAGATTAGGAGGGATTATTGGAACCTGGACATGGCGATGGAGGCAACGGAAGCTGTCCGGCCATCTAAGGTCACAACTTCAACTTCAATACTACAATTTCATAGCCTCTCTGTTCTCCACGCTTTTCAAATTCCCACCACTAAACTGCCCCATCTTTCTTATTTAAATAATTCAACTTTACTCTCCTGCTCAAATGCTAATAATTTTTTCTTCAATACAAAATAGCAATAATATTGTGATGTTCTAAATTTGAGTATGAATTGAGGTGGGTAAATCAAATTATCATCCCTCATTTGTTAGCTAGGTAAGTACATGGGGGGGATTACAGATGAATGTGTAGTTAAAGTTATATTATCATCCCTCATTTGTTAGCTAGGTCAGAAACTCGATTATTCAATATCATATATTACGCCATTTCATTCAATTTTTTAGCAGGGTTTCTTACTATGAAGTAGAGTTCTTAGAATGAGACCATTTACCATTTGTAATCAAAGAACAATAAACAGACACATCATTGCAGGCATAATAACAAAGACAATCCACCCAAAATTCTTCAATATAACATCAAGTTCACACCTCAAATGAAGCCTATCATCCAATAAACAATTCTCTTTTTAGTCCAAAATACCAACGGCTCTGTGCATCACAAATCAAAGATGGAAAGTAAAGCAGTTTAGACTTCTCCGGCACATCACAATCCAAAACCGGTCATTTTCAACTTGGGTGAGAAACCAGAGGGGAATATGATGAACAATTAAAAAAAATTAAAAAAAAACCCAGCTTTCATTGAGAAAAGTAAAATGACGTCAACCACAACACCATCATTTCAAACAAACATCAATGACCAAAGACACTGTTGGAGAATCAAACAAACTTTCCGACTCCAATCCTGTCAGCAAGAAAATGACAACTCACCCTACATTCTATGTTAATCTCAAGACAAATTAATCCATTTCCGTGGCGAATCGAATGGTCGAGTCAATGAGTCATGTAACCAGTAAAAATATGCTGATTCCAGACTCCCCCAACAGAGAATAAAAGCCCACAAGATTCATGAGAGGTAATATCAGTAGAATAATCAACTGAAACTGAATGATTGTGAAATTACCAACAGATTTTGCTTGAATACAGAAGCATGTCAACTTAAGGAATCTAACATTCAACCCGAACCTTTCTTGTTTTGATTTCTTTTCTCCCATCTATCCTAATTACCCAAAAAAAAAAAAAAAAAAAAAGAAAAAAAGAAGTAGCTATTCATCCGAGACATAAGAAAAATCTAAATTGCTGAGTTTTTTTTTTTGCACCGGACTGTGAAGGAGTTAATTGCTTGTTCTTCCACCACATCATTCTTCCTCGTCCCTAACATTTACTCGTCATCATCTTCCTGCGATTCGAAATCAAAGATTGTCTGTCAGGTTCTCTAATTCCTTTTACATCTAGAAATACATATGTAAAGCATAACTTAATAACGAACCTCTCCACTCTCATCATCATCTTCATCCTCATCATTGACTTCTGATTTGGATTTGTCCGATTCTTCTTCTTCAGCTCCATTACCTCCCTCCGCCTAACAGAATCGCACATGTTTAAGACGGTTGAGAATAATGAATGTGTATGAAAATTATTGGAAATGATAATAAAATTACAGAACGTACGATTCTCTTATTGTAAGCCTGCATGGTCTTAGTGTACTCGGCTTTCCTTTTCTCAGCCTTGCTCACGTAAGGTGCTTTCTCCTGATATCAGAGTGAGGATATGAGGAAATCGTAATTTGATGGCATTCACAAAACACTCGGTAAAAATGACATCAATTTCCATCTAATTACTTACAGCTTCGGACAATGACTTCCATTTATCACCACCAGCCTTTCCAACCTGTTGACCAAACGAAAACGCTCTAAGAATCTTCTACAGAAAAACGAAGAGAAAAACAGTGCGCAGATCTAAAATCACTTACAGCCGCGACAGATTTGTTATTAGGATGCTCCTTCTTGTACTGCTTCCTGAATTCCTCCCTACAAATTCATCAACGAAGAAATCGAACAAGTAAAAATCCGTACAAAAGTGACCTAGACGTCAAAAAAAGAAAAAAAACACGGATCTGAAAATTGATTAAAAAATGGATAAGCTTGATGGAGAGAGAGAGATATACATGAAGACAAAGAAAGCACTGGCAGGCCTCTTCGGCTTGTTAGGATCCTTTGCAGCCTTAGCTGATTTCTTACTAGCTCCAGCACCTTTGCTCTTCAACCTAAAAAAAAAAAAATCAAATAACAAAACACAATATACAAACGGAGATCAGAACCAACAATTACAAAGCGAACGCGTCCGATCCAACTATCTGCTTCACAACATGGTAACGTGAAGGAAAAATATACACAAAAATGAGATGTTATCGAGGAACTCACTTAGTATCGGTCTTTTTGGGCGCCGCCTTGGATTTACCGCCCTTCATGACGAATCCTGCAAAGGAGGAAAAACGTAAAGAAAAATTGGCGGAGAGAGGAAGAGCGTGCGGCGGAGAGATTGGGAGTGTACCTGCGGAACTCTAGGGTTTGGGAAGAAGATAAGGAGAGAGTGTGAGAGTGAAATGTGGGGAGAAATATGGGTTGGTTTGTTTCGTGGGACGCGGAATGGGATTGGCTTCAGATAGTTATGTTATTGTGAAAAACCCTCTGAAGAGAAGAAGAGTCGAAACGAGAGAAATCGCGATGTCAATTGAAGGGGTCTGGGTTTAGGCGGGATTTCAAAAATCTTTCGCCACGTCAGCGATCCGCGTCCTCGTTTCTCATTGGCTCCTCTTCGCCTCTTCCCTTTTGCTTTCCGCTCTTTTGTGTTTCCTTTGTGTGTTGTTTGCAATTTCTTCGCTGTGAATTGTTCCCTCGAAACAGATCCAGACACGTGAGTTAAAGCCCGTTGTTTGAGCACGAAATGACGCCTTTGCCCCTCCCTCCTTAAAACTCGTCCCTCTCTTTAGTGCGCAACTTATCACAATAAACGTGATAAAACGATTAACGCGTCGTCGAGGTAATCAATGATCTCACATCTTGGGGCTATTTTCGTAACTTTGCTTCTTTCCCTAAGATATTTTCTCGTTTGGTTAAAACGCTGCGTTTTGTTTCTCCACGAGTTTGGGCTGGGCCTTGGATTTGGAGACCTTCTACTGAAGTCCATTTATTCATGTTCGAAGCCCAATGATAGGCCCAACTTCTTCCTGAATAACCTCCGTCGTATTCCAACGACCAACGGAGTTTTCTGGTTCGATTAATTTACTGTGGTCGCACAAAAATCCTCCGGAAATGGAAGCGGAAGCGGAAGGAATCGTAGAGCATCGAAGCTCGATAGCGGCTCCATGCATTTTCTTGGTCGTTATCGCTTTTCAATTTCTCGCTAGATGGCTGGAGCACCTGAAGAAGGTTCGCCTTTTCGCTTGATTTTTTTTTTCCGTCGGAATCTTGTTCATGTTTGTATTTTCTATCATTCTGCTTGCTTTTCAACCCTTAACTTGTTATTGATAGTCGAATTTTGAGGCCTACCTCAAATTTTGGGGCTGTAGCGCGTTTCAGTTTTTGCGTTGACAGGCTTAAGAATGCAATATTCCCTACTGTGCTTCGTGAAGTTCACGTTATTGGATTGAAGGCATTGTGATTTGATTAGTTTTGCGACGTGATGCATTCAATGTGGAGATCTATTGATGTTTTAAATCTTAATATCTAAGAAATTTGCTATGTTATAATTGTTATCCGTTCAATCTTGTCAATCTTTTTTGTTTTGAAACTCATGTTTCGATTATGTATGTGCTTTTCAGGGAGGTTCCAACAGCCAGGTGGAAATGGAGTTGCGCAAATCAATAAAGCAACTTCTGAGGGAGGCAAGCACCTTATCGCAGTAAGTAGTGTTTTCCAGCTGGATTCAACATTAAACAGTGCCTAATTCGGCTCAAATCAATAATTCGGTAGCTTGTAACTGTTATGATTATCCTGGGGATCATATTTATTTGCTTTTATGTTCGTGTAGACCATCTACATTTGCACAGGCTGCAAAACTTCGGAGGTTGGCAGCCGCTAAGGAGAAGGAGCTGGCAAACTGTGAGGCTAATTAATTCATCCCCTAATATCTAATATCTTCCCTCAATTATTTTTCTGTTTTTCTTTTTAACTAATGAGTTGCTGAAAGAGTATTGTGAAATGAGATACCACTTCTTATCAATGGGAATAATTTTGCTATTGTATGGTAAGGTTTGTTATATGAATCATCGATACATGAGCAGTTTTGAGGATGTTGCTTGGAGTATTGACTGCTATGTGATATAGGAATCTCAGGATTAGAAGCTTGAGCAACCATTAAGCTATTGACCATTAGAAAAGGATGGTTCTCAATTTTTTTTTTTTAAAAAAATTGCTTATAGACTCCAAACTAAGAGTAATACGGGTGTCTGCGCTGGTAAATGTTATAACCCACTCCATCCAAAGGAACTGGGTACTTATAAATTCATCCAACATGGTGCTCTTGCTGCCAATCTTGATTTCATATATGGATTATGGTTCGACTGTTCAATGAATTGGGATTGTAGAGACCCTCGAACAACCTCTAATCGGTTATTTGCTTCTGCATAGGAGGGAGCCAAAAGAAATGTTATGTATATCATAGCAAGTTGAAAGCAACATCTCATTGGTAAAGTTGGTCTTATTCTGGTAAATGTATGCATTAGCACATGTACATTGAAGAATCTGATTTGGTCTATTGTAAAGTATTGAATGTTCCATGGATAAAGTATTGTATCCAACAAATACAGATTGTTGGCGTAGATTAACTCATGTTGTGGCGCCATTTTTTATACTAGACCATGTGTTATAACATCCTTTTATCCCTCAAATCTAATATCACCCTAAATTTTACTTGAAATGTTGTGTATGTCATATGTAACGATGCATGTTCAAGATTTGAATTAGGATTCGGAATCCGAACTTGGCACTTGATGGCTCTGGCACTCCCCTGCATCCCTGCGACATGGTCACATTACCTACGTTTAAGCCCTTTTAGCTATCCTATCTTTAGGATCCCTCTCATTCGGATGTGGTCTTGATTAATTCATGTTCCTCCTCCTTTACTCAAGTGTCACATCATAGTTTGTAGTTTTTATCTAGCATATTTTCATGTTTGTGTATCTATTTCTTTGGGCGCACTAAACCACATTTTTCATTTGGCCCATGTTAAATACCACTTTACGCCTGCTTGGGAAGCACTTATATATAGGGCTTTACCAAGTTTTTTATTTTCTATAATTCGTTTCAAGTTATCCAACTAGCAGAAGCAATGATTTGTGGACTTGTATTCTTATTTTGTCTAAAATCCACTGTCACTCAAAATGCATTTTGAAGGCAAACTATAATATAAGGGCAGCAAATAGCCGTATTTATCATCATAAACTAGGCTCAACTTCTGTTAATCTTATTTCCGCTGTTTTCCCCCATTAATTGCTTTTGTTCCCTTCAGTACTACTTAATAAGGTACTTCAGATTACATTATAGATTCATTTTGAATGACATTGCTGCCAGATCAAGAATCACGTAATAAGGAGATAAAGACATCCTATGGTTTATACAGTCGAGTACTGTTGATATCAAAGGTGATTTATTGTACTGAATGTTCTAAGAAATGTGTTTATTTGTTGGGGGTTCTTTTACAAAGTTACTTATCTTGTGGTCGTGTAGGTTTTTATGTATATTGCGCTGATCTTCTGGTTTTGGAGAGTTTCTGTTGCAACTGTACCTCATCACCTTGTGCAGCCATTCGGTAATCACTCTCATTGCCAGCAAACTTCTGAAGAACAACTAAAAAGAAATTTCATTTCATTTAAGTATTAACTATTATAGTGTCTTGATGCTCCCCCTTCTGCAGGAAGAGTTTTATCTTGGAAGGCTGGAGGTATCGTAAATGATTATGTGAAGGTAGAACAATAATCACTACTCAATTGTCCGTAAATAACCTCTTATATCATAGTCAATTTATTTTATCCCTCAAGCATAATACCACTACCCCTATTCGAAAAATGATACTTACATGTTCAGCATCCCTATACATGATACGATAGAATTAGGAATATGATTTAGGGTATTGAGGCTCTGATAGTGGCTAATGTTTGGCATGGGATGGTAACTGTTGGGCTTTGATTGAGGAGGTACTGCTAGGTTTGCTTTATTGTGGAAGAAGGCAAAATTTTGTAGCATGCTAGTTTCATTACTATGTTGTGGGATTTGTCTTGAGAGAGACAATAGGATTTTTAGGGGGTGGAGAGGTCATGAAATGAGGTGGGGGAGGTGGTGAGGTTTAACGCTTCATTGTGGCATCGGTTACAAGATCTTTTTGTACTTATGATCTTGGTTTGATTTTGTTACAAGTGAGTCCCTTTTTATAGTTTTTCCTGGATTCTTTTTCATGTTTTTTGTATGTCCTTGTAAATTCTTTCATTTTTTTTTTTCACTAAAAGCTCGGTTTCTTACCCCAAAAAATATTATAGAGTAATTCGAGGGGAGTTAGAGTGATTCGTAATAAACAAAGTGAGGCGGAAAAGTTAAAGGTAGGCAATAGTTTTGTTGGATTAGGGCTTGAGTAAGTATACTATGAGAGGGAAGTTCCCAAGTACCTCGAATACGAGGGGGTGTTATATTTGATTTCTTCTGTAGAATCGATATGTTCGGGTTCTAGTTCTATTAGCATACTACTGATGATAACATGAAACTACTGTCCATAGCTACAATCTTTACCTGATTAGTTATGTTGTAATGATGAATTGCAGGTTGGAATTATACCTTGGTTGATACTGTCGACACGGGTTAGCAAATTTGTATGTCAGGTTGTCCGCTGAAAAGGTGATTGAAGATAAATGTGATGTAGAATGAATGATACATCACCGTATGCTATGTGTGACGGTCATATGCTATGGGTGACGGTCATGTTTGAAAAGGCGACGATTGTGACACTGTGTAAAATGTTGGGCAACCCATCTTTTCCTAAATTTCAATTAGGAGAGGCTGGACAAGTTTTTCAGCCCCACCACTTTTTCTTCTTATATTCATTCAAATGAGGTGCAGCATTGTTGCTATTTTCCTTTTCAATAATATTCTTATTCTTTTTTTTTTTTTTTTTAAATTATAATATTATTATTGGTATATCACAAGTATTTCAAAATTATTATAGAAATTATTTGATAATTGTGGACATGTATTAGGATCTGGAATAGTGTCTATGTTTCTATATTTTTATCACTGACAATTATCTTGAATGAACAATGCAAATTGCAATATTCATTGAATTTTTAGGGTGAAACCATTACACCATTCTATGTTTAGGGTTAAAATTTGCCAAAATCTATTTGACATTGTTATTTTGAAAGGGCAAAAAGCATTGTTATTGTTTGAGTCCATCTTTACAATTTAAAATTTATTTAATAATAGGTTGTTAAATTTTTTATTTTATATTTATTTCTTATTTTATTTGGCATTTAAAAATAAAATAGACCTGGCAAATTACAATTTAAGGATCTATTACATTTTATACCTAAACTTGAAAGTTCAATAAAATAATTTTGTAATTTAGTCTTATTATTATCATGCCAAATTATATAAAATATTAATAAATTTTGTACGAACATTAAAAAATAGTCGAAAGAAACTTCAACAAACATTCTCTCTGTGTCATCGGCTTCTTCTTCAATACTCTCTTAGTTTTCTTATTTCATTCCAATTGCAATCACAGCAGACACACACATTCCAATTGAAACAACTCGTACAAATTCTCTTATTTATTTTTTCCATCTAATTCTTGCACAAATTTTTTTTAACAAGAGAGTTGATAAGTAACTATTATTTTCACTTATCTAAAAATCTTGTGAAGTGCAAAATAATGAACAAAATATTTATCTTTACAAATTTTATAATGCAAAGGTTTTTTGTCGTCACCCTCATGAGTTGCCCTCAAAACGATGGTTTAAATTATGGGTTAATTTGTATTATGTAAATTACAGTCACCGACCATGAGAAGGTGGTCGGGTCCCATGGTATAGCGGCTTTTTGACCGTGGGCCGGAGGAGGAGGAAGAAGAAGAAGAAGAAGAAGAAGAAGACATTCCATTTGGAGATTGTTTCGGAGGCAGCGCCGTTGGAGCGACGAATCCTTGTGTTTAGTTGCTCCAATTCATTCTCAAAATGACCGACCTTTCTCCCGACCCTCTAATCGATCCCACCACCTTTGACCTAATCGTGGTTGGCACTGGTTTGGCCGAATCCATCATCGCCGCCGCTGCCTCCGCCGCCGGCAAAACGGTTCTCCACCTCGACCCTAACCCTTACTATGGAGGTCACTTTACCACTCTTCCCCTACACGACCTTGCCTCATTTCTCAATTCCGCCTCTGTCCCTTCACCGCCATCGCCCCCCTCCGCTACTGACGATGCTCTTGATTACGTCTCTGTTGATCTTCAAACTAGGTCTTTGTACTCGGATGTTGAAATCTCCTCCTACGCACCTGAAGTCCTTCAAGAGCATTCCAGAAAGTTCAATATTGATTTGGCTGGACCGAGGGTTTTGTTTTGTGCCGATAAATGCATCGATGCGGTTCTGAAAGCGGGCGTCAACCAGTATTTGGAATTTAAGAGCATTGATGCGAGCTATTTTTGGGATGAGACTGGCAAATTGGTTAATGTGCCTGGTTCTCGAGCAGCTATATTTAAGGACAGGAGTTTGAGTCTGACGGAGAAAAACCAGTTGATGAGGTTTTTCAAACTTGTTCAGCAGCATTTGCTTCCCGCTGAGGATAATGAAAATTCCAAAATCTCCCAAGAGGACTTGGACAGTCCTTTTGTGGAGTTCTTGAATAAATTGCGCTTGCCCCAGAAGATGAAATCGTAAGCAAATCGGTTAGAATTGTTAATGTATGAGTGTTTAACGTTTCTTGTTCAAGTTCTGAAGGGCCCTGATATTATCACATTTGACGTCCACTTTTGGTTATTAATCCCAACCAAAAAGTTCTGAGCAACTATGACATCCAGATTTGAACTGAATCGTTAACTTACTACTTGTATGATTTCCTGTTGCTCACGATCCTCCTATTCTAATGTGCAGGATAATTCTGTATGCCATATCCTTGGCGGATTATGATCAGAACGACACTGAAGTTGGTAAGAAAACATTACTTACAAAAGAAGGAATCGATCGTTTAGCTCTCTACCACACTTCAATTGGCAGGTTATTGTCTTCTTTAAGTTCACGTTGGACTTGTTTATGGTGACGCACCTTGGCTAAATGAAAAGCTCTCTGACTTGGCTAATTTTATGAATCATGGCTTTGATTGCTTTCGTTGACATAAACTCCAGCATGCCTTTTTATAATTTGAAAGTTGTATATCAATATAAAATACGATTTCCCCTGTTACTTTAGTGCTGCTTGTCTTTACTTCTGTAGCAAATGGAATAGCATTTCTTATGCAACTTTTTTCTTTACTCTGTTAATTTCTAATAGGTTTCAAAATGCACAAGGAGCTCTATTATACCCTATCTATGGTCAAGGGGAGCTTTCTCAAGCATTTTGCCGTCGTGCTGCAGTTAAGGGTTGTCTTTATGTAAGTTGCCTTTAAAGGATTCTAGTCTCTCTACTCTCAATAGAATGTCTCTATTTCATGAAATGGCCGCATTTTTTTTTTTTTTTTGTTCAGCATCATAACACATCTTCTACTTCTCCCACTTGATGAAGCATTTTTGTATCTATAACGCTTAAATACTATTCAGTCTAGGGCTTAATTTCACTTCCTTACACTATTATTATTGTTATTTAAAAATTGATCTCTGCGTTATTATGAAACTGTAGAATTCATGAAACTTACCCTTCTCCCATCTTCAGTTTGCAGAAGATAGTATCGTTTTCTGCTATCATATAGAATTATTGCTTGTCTTCCTCAAGAATTTTCACGCATTCTTTGAAATCATTTTTGGGTTCAGCTCTTTGGGGTAAATTGTGCTCCGGTCAAGGTTAGAAAGTGTGTTGATATGGTCAGGTGCAAGGTGGGATCCTTCCCTTTGTATTTAGGCCTCCTTTTAGGTCATAATTCCAAATGTCTGTCGTTTTGGAACTCAATTGTTGACATGATTCGTGATAAGTTCTCCTCTTATTAGAGGAGTGTTATTTTGGAATTGGCGAGTTAAACTTTGGAGAAGTACTTGAGGGATTTCTTTTGGGATGGATTGAGGGAGGGAAAGAGATACACTTAATAAAGTGTGAGATGTTGACAAACCTATTTGTCTTTGGAATTCAAGAATTGGGAATGTGAGAGCTCGCAACAAATTCCTCTTGGCTGAGTGGTCGTGACAGTTTCATCAAGAGTAGTTCCTTGTGGCATAACGTCTTAGAAAATCTGGGTTGTTCCCTTTTGAATGGACCTCGAGTGGTTTTGGAAGCACATTTAGGTATGGTTGAGGAGTTTCCCTTCTTATTGACTTTTGTTTGTAGTTCGATTGGGTGGTCACCTTATTCTAGTAGGATAAATGGCTGGGGGATAGACCCCACTAATCTTTGTTCCTTTGTTTATTATAATTGTTCTTTATGAGGAATCAGCTAGTGGCCGCTATTTTGTGGCCGTTCATGTCCTTTCCTTCTTTGGGTTTCAACTGAGCCTTATCTAATAGGGAAACATTAGATATTGATAGAGTTCTTATCTAACTGGGAAACATTAGATATTATTGATCCCTATTGATGCTAGGGAAGTTTGGCGGTAACAGGGAGAAGGGATGTTTGTGTTTAGAAACCTTGTCCTTCTAAAGAATTCTCGTATAAATCCTTCTTTCTTTGTTTAGTGAACCTGTCTTCCTTGAGTGATTCAGCCTTTCCTCACTATAGAAGGTGTAAATTCCAAAGAAGGTTTAAGTTTTTTGTTTGGCAAGTTATCCATGGAAGAATAAACACCTTGGAGAGAGTTCGAGAATGTTGCCCAACCTGATGGGACCATTGTGTTGCATTCTTCGCAGGAGGGAGCAGAGAATCTTGATCATATGCTTTGCGCTTGTGACTTTACTCATGCAATTTTGATTAAATTTTTTGAAGAGTTTGTCTTTGGGTTGGTGACACACAGAAGCTGCAAAGAGATGATTGAGGAGTTTCTTTTCCATCTTTTTTTTTTTTTGTTTTTTTGTGAGAGAGGAAAGTTGGCGTATGAACCATTGTTTGGTGTCTTTTGGGAGGCTCCTGATTGGTGTGGACCTGTATTAGGTTCAAAGTGTCACTTTGGGCTTCTATTACCAAGCGTTTTTGCTGTTAAATGTTATTCTGTTAGATTCAAGGCTATTTTTGTAGGCTTCTCCTTTTTGGTGGGCCTTCCCTTTTTGTTTCCCATGTATTCTTTTTTTTCTTTTTTTTTTTTTCTCAATGAAAGTTTGGCTTTTAATCATTAAAAAAACTGGTATAGTATTCTGATACTGAAAATAGCTTCTCCCGCTGCCTTGATGACATGTAGTCAATGTGGTGATTCACATTGTTTTAGGGTTGATCTTTGGTGGGGATTCTTAGGAATTAGGTGGTTCTAAGCAGTTAATTGTCCAAGGAAACTTGTTATACAATGTCTATTGCCTCTAGCTTTACCCCCACATCATTGGCAGAAGATGACCTATGAAGATTGTGGACTGTTACTAAAAATATTTCTTATTGCCTTATTTGTGCGTTGGATTGCAAATACTACATCTATTTTGCTTAGGCAATCAACTTTCCTTCTTTATATATTAGATGCATCTCTTAATTAAAATATAAATGTTGGTTTCATTTTATTTTTTCTTTTCACTTATGCTGAGCATCAAATGGTTTAGCAGACTCACGTTTATCTTTCATTGTCATGATAAGGTCGAACTTTTACTCTTACTTACATATTCTCTTTGTTGTACAGGTATTGCGAATGCCTGTGGTTGCTCTATTAAAGGACAAGGTTTAGAATTATGATAGTATGTTTTTCTTTTTCTTGTGGGCACTACTTGGAATGAAACTCTGCCATTGAGATGAAAATGGATTGATATAGTACATCTTGAAATATTGCAGAGTAATGAGCATTATAAGGGTGTTCGGTTGGCTTCTGGACAGGACATCTTTAGTCACCAGTTGGTGCTGGATCCATGCTTTATGGTTCCCCGACCGTTAAACTTATCTCTAGAAAGCCTTCAAGACGTTAGCTTGAGGGATGCTAACGACAAGGTGGCCAGAGGAATATATATTACAAAGCACTCCTTGGTATCAGATGTCAGGAACTGCCTGCTGGTTTATCCTCCTAAAGGTAAGTAGTCCTTGGTTTTATCTATGTTATCAAACCATATAGTAGGAGAGAATTAACAATTTTCCTTCATTCATCTTAGCTTTGTTTCCCGAGCAAGTTTCATCAGTTCGGGTTCTCCAGATAGGTGGCAATTTAGCTGTTTGTCCAGAGGATATGTAAGTTCATTTTAGTTTTATAAATAACTTCACTATTGTCCTCTATTTTCTTGTGCTCTCATTCTTTGAACCTATTCTTCACTTTCATTAATGATAAATTATTTTCTTAACNAAAAAAAAAAAAAAAAAAAAAAAAAAAAAAAAGAAACGAAAATAAAAAAAGAAAAACAGAATTAGTTGATACACTTATTCTGGCCAACAAAATGACTACCTTGTTTTTTGAAAAGTGCTCAAGGTCTGTGGATTATGGCCATCACATTTTTTTTGTGAATGTCATATTAAAGCCACGGTCAGATAGGTGCTGTCTTAATATGTTTTATTTCCAGCCCATTGGTTAGGCACTATCAAATATTGTCTTTAGGTGGTAGTCTTCAACATTGAACCCAGTGAACGTGAGAAAAATATTAGGTTCTTCAGCTTGAGAACAATTTTGTAGGCTTGTATATTAAACAAATTTTACTCGTATAGATAAAATTGTTTAACCTATTGGGCATTTAGCTTTGTTGGCTTGCATCCTCAAAGGGATGGCTAAGTGGAAGTAAATCATGCTCAATGTCAACACGGGATCCCTTTCTGCCCTATCGTTATAATTTTTCCTTGATCGCAAACATATTAATGGATAGGGATGCCAGGTTGACTACTCAGTATCATCAGACTTCGAGTTAGGCTTATCTTTTGTTTCCACCGATAACATCAGTTGATGGAATACTAGTGTAACGCCCCTTTTTTTTTTTTTTTTTTTTTTTTTTAATTTAGAGGTGGCATGATCTAGCAACTCGCTGGACAGGTTTGGGAGATCGGTTGGTGGGTAATTTACCTGATCCAACTACCAAAGCTAGCACTCTCCTAAATCTATTCATCCTTTTTGCATGTCAAGTCATATTTATCCGATTCAACTAGCCAACTGGCTGTTAGATCGTGTCAGCTCACTCAAATTTCAAACAAAGAGGTGTCAGGCTTGGTCTGGCTCCTATTGATGAGTTTTTTTTTTCTTTTTTCTTTTTTCTTTTTTCTTCCCTCTCTTATTTGCTAGTGTATATTCTTACCATTACGAAGTCTGAAGGTATAGTTTGTCAGTTCACTTGGACAAAAGATGAGCATAATTCAGTGTAAAGACAGTTAATTTCTTTAAAAGTTCAAAGATTTAGATACAATNTTAAAGCAATGCCTAATTTTTCCTAAATCTTTTTTTTTTTTTTTTTTTTTTTTTTTTTTTTTTTTTTTGTAACTTAGCTGTCACTCTTTAATTAAGCAAACTTACTGGACAAGAGCGATTATATGCTTCTATTCTCCCATAAATTTCCTGTCATCCCTCTTGATTTCTGTCAAAATGAAAGTGGAGCTGATTGTTGAGAAGCAGGGTACTGATTACAATGGTAGTTAATTTCAGATTCTCAACATTTATTTATTATGAGCAGTTTGGTTAATAGGAACATATTAAGTTATTATGATTTTTTTTTTTCATATAACAAGTAACGCAACTTATAAATATTCTTTTTCAAAACATGAACCAATTTTGTTCTCATCATTTTCATTGTTTTGCAAGCTTTAGTTTGGAGTTTAAATGATGCTGTCATGCCACTTGAATTTGTTTGACAGTACTTCCTTCTTGCTGTAGGTTTGTCATATACATCTCTACCTTATGTGCTAACGCTAATCAAGGAAAAGAGATGGTCCGTGCAGCTATAAATTCAATCATATCACTCTTTGCTTCTGAATGTTCTGATGCTAGTTCTGTAGATCAAAACATCAATGCTGAAGAGAAGGGTTCATGTTTACTTTGGAGTGCATCATACATTCAGGAATCAAGTGCGGTGAGAATTGCTGGATGTCCACAGAACTGTGCTTTTGCTTCTTAATCATATCCTCATAATAATTGGTGCCACTCATATAATATAAAGTATCGGTGTCCTTGTTAACATTTTTTCCGATGATAAGGGAAAAGTACACAAAGGGTCTCTAACTGAAACACAATGAAGAAAAGAAGTTTGAGAGCAGTTACAAAATCTAAGAAACCAACAATACAACCAAAAACTATAAATTCTCACAGTTTCATGAAAAAACTTGGAGACCATTTTGTTAACTTCTTGTCATAACTGTAAAACATGGTACTTAAGCTTCTAACCTGTAAGATCGAGCTAACCTCCATGATTTCTGAAATAATACTACAAATATAGCATGATAGAAATAATATATATATATATATATATATATATATATATTATATAATCTGACATTCTACTGTGACATTATGATATTTAGTGGCTAGCTTTGATTGAGTAACAGCTTTTTAACCTTCTTGAAGTTGTAATTAGTGAGGAGAGGATGCCCCAACGATATTAGGTCCAACCTTAAATTTCAAGGGAGTGCACCATCAAATAGATTAGAGAAGGACGTCCTAGAAGAGGAAGTGTGATGACAGTGAATCATATATGATTTTGAGATTATTCTGCTCTCTCACAAAGGATGCATCTATTTGGGAAGAGAGCCAAAGAAGGGTTCCTACTTTGGATCTTATCTTGGTGTTGATGCTTTCTAATAGAACTTTTTAATGAAGATCTTTATCTTTCTTGAATTTAACAGATATCAGTGTTTAGAATCTGTTTAGTTTAGGGGAGTCGGTATCTTAGAGGAGAGAGCTGTAAGTGGAAGAATTCGAATGATCAAGGGGTCGGAAAAAAAAAAAAAAAAAAGAAAAGAAGATTGTCGGAGTCCAAAATACTCTACAACCAGACGGTTTTCCGTATGAAGTGTGGGCTAGGGTCTTGAAGGAGTTAGTGAAGATGGCATAAAGGTTGAGGAAAAGAGAGGCAAAGGAGAAACTTGATTGCCCAGTATCCTCTCTGAACTCCGAGATAATCACTAGGACATGAATCAATGTTACAAATTTACATTCCATCAGGGAATTTTCTTCATATGAGAAAGGCTGTAACAATTAGCTCGAAAATATGCCTATTGTTGTAGATTTGACCCATACTTAGGCCACCATTGACAATTGAAATAGAGACCATATTCCAGCTTACCATGGGGCTGCCTTCATGACGGACTGTACCCTTTCCGAAATAAACTCCAAGACCCTAATGTTTGTCTCATAGCTTCTGGGATGCTTACCAAGGGTATATTAGATAGTTGAAGGAGGGATTGAACTTAATCTTTTGTTTTGTGATGGATTTTAAACAGAAGAATTAGTATTCTCGTCACTTATAGGCATCCTTAGATAGTTGAAGGGAGGGATTGAACTTGATGGCTCCACGTCCGAGCATCTGAATCCACTTCAAAAGGCTGGGTGTTGGGTGCCCACCTTGAGTTATCAGTGTCAAATCTTAAACCCAGAAGAAATATGTTGTTATTTACGTAGGTAGAGTAGATCTTTCTATGTTTTTGCTATTGTTTTCGCTTCCACTGGTCATAAAGATATTGGATCTTTGCACATTGATGCATATTCTTGCATGCCAATTTTGGGGCTTTAGTATTAATAGAGGTAAGAGTTATGCTACAGGTGTTGATCATGAATTCATGATCAAGGTAATTGTTCAGGTGGGCTTCCTTTGTTGATCATGAAGTTCTGTCTTCGAGAAGGATGAAGATCCATAATTTTTTTCTTTGCACCTTTATGTCCCTTCTTTTTATCCGTAAAGTTATGGTCTCTTGATGTTTTGAAGGCATACAGTTAATGATCATTTTTTTGTCTGATCTATAGTAGAGAACTAAATCATATGGGATGATGTTTATGATTGGATGATTAAACCCTTTGTTCTAACCTTGACATGCATCTTGTTCAGCTGACTGCAATGTAAATCTACCAGTAAAATGTTGTTAATTTTTCAGGGTCAGTTTGGACCAGTGAGCTTCACTCCTATGCCTGATGGAAATCTGAACTACGATGACCTTATGAATGCAACATTTGAGGTATACGGTTTCTTTGACATATCTATTGAGTTGCATATTCACTTCCCTTTTTATTAAACCTCCTGCAAGTTTATCATAACATAACAAGGATTGGCCACGGCTAGGAGGTATGGTCCTCTTTGGACTTTCCATTTCAGGCTTCTCCCAAAGTTTTTAAAACGCGTGTGCTAGAGAGAGGTTTCCACATCCTTATAAAGAATGCTTCGTTCTTCTCCTCAACCAATGTGGGATCTCACAATCCACCCTCATTCGGGGTCATCGTTCTCGCTAGCACTCGTTCCTTTCTTCAATTCACCTCCCTTCGGGGCCTAGCGTCCTCGCTGACACGTTGCTCGATGTCCACCCCCTTCGGGGCTCAACATCCTCGCTAGCGCACCGCCTGGTGTCTACACTTTGTTACCATTTGTAACAGCTCAAACCAACTGCTAGCAGATATTGTCCTCTTTGGGCTTTCTCTTTCGAGCTTCCCCTCAAGGTTTTTAAAACGCGTCTGCTAGAAAGAGATTTCCACATTCTTATAAAGAATGTTTCGTTCTCCTCCCCAATCGACGTGGGATCTCACAGATTCCCTCCCGAGTAATCGTTTCCTATCAGAAATCTAATAACCACATCCAGCATCTCACAGACAGATTCTCAATCGACTCCATGTCTCGAGTGTTGCCACCATGCATGCATGAGGGATTACATGCAATCTTTCCATGTCTTAATGAGTTTATACACAGCACCACATTTTGGCACTAAAATGTAAACATCCTTTTCCTCTGGTTTGTACTTGACAGCTATTTCAGAAGATGTATCCTAATGAAGAATTCTTTCCCAAGACAACTTCAACTGCAGTCCATCAAGACGATGATGGCGAAGAGAGCTAATGATGGCATATTACGACTCATTGAATCTACTTATCATGCATAGTGTCATCGTCGTCGAATTGGTCCTGGAAAACTTCCTGCAACCTTGTCTCTGAGATTGGTCGGGTGTCGGGCATACCTCCATTTGAATCAACAAAGTCTATGTTGCTGATGCTTCTTTCGGCGTCTGCAGGATTCAATCAAATGCAGGATTCAATCAAATACATGATAATACAAGACCATGCATGCGACTGAGTTATATATTATGTGAATCCAAGCACTACCTTAAAGAATGCAAAAGAACGTAAGTGGATTTCCTAAGGTTATACACTTTATATGATCAAACACTTCATGTTATACACTAGTTTAGTTTAATTATATGCATTCTCCTAAATGGGGGAGAAACCATAACTTTCCCTTGAGGTTTGTTTGTTTGATGATGCATAGCTATGGTGCTGTCACCCGAACATTGTCATTTTATCTTCATTGATACTGTCGTCGTGGTCTTATTTAATCAGACTGGGCAATAAAAACCTTGTCAAACTCTGGAGCTTTATCAGCTAGGAAAAAGGGGGGAAAACGGTGCCAAGAGTTTCAAAGTCAAAGCAAAATGGTTGTTCCAAGTCAAATGGAAAGTTGGACTTTGAGTTTTTCTATTGAAATATTTAATTACTCTTTATTTTCATTAATTTCCACACAGCTGGAGCCGACCAAGATGTGAATGTCTGAATGCCCTTACCACATATTTCTTCCTTTTTTTAAAAAAAAAAATTAAAAAAAATTCTTTCTTTTGACTTTTTCCTTTATGTTCTAATTAATTTCTCATTTTTCAAATATATATTTTTATTTTATTTATTTTAACTAAAAATAATAGTTTATTTATTGCTATTATTTTTACGAACTAATATCTATTTACTAATACTCTCCCCAAGCAACGCAACCCCTATGACTAAGATGACGCGTTTGCTACCCAAATCAACCCAACCATTTTTTTGTCGTTGGATTTTTCATCAAAAAATTGAACTAAGATTTTTTTTTTTTTAAATTCTAACAAATTTAAACCAAAATAAAAAAAATTAATACAACCCGTCGTTAGGGTTTGAATTGGATAATCTAAATTCGGTACGTCATATGAATACTTTTAATATTAACAACATTAAATATTTTATACTATTATAAATACTTAGTAAAAGAAAGTACGGATTTGTAAAAAAACAAAAAATAAATGAAAAATAAGTTTTGTCTCTTACTTTTGACGTTCAGGTCTATGTAATTTAAGTTTTTAATATTTTATCTCTTTAAAATTGTACTTTGAAAAATTCAAACAGTCATTTTCACAACACTGAAAAACGGGTATATTGGCTAAGTGACTAACTTTTGTGGTTTCTATAAAAGGTATTCACACGAATCAATGGTCACCCAATCTAACCCTACTTTTAAGGTTGTTATAAAATAACGTAAATTCTTAAAGATTATTATTATTATTATTATTAGAGTTTAACTAAATTATAATAATTTTTAAAATAATGGGGAGAATGATTTTGTTTTTGTTAGTGGATTTCAATCATTAAAAAAACTTAAAATCAATAATAATTCATTAATTAGGTCATCACCTTCGGTAATAAATAAATAAATAAATAAAAGGCATCACTAATGTCTTTGTTTATATTATTTTCCACATTTCATGAATCTTTAAACGATAATTGATTAATGGAATAAATTAAAATTTGGTCACATTTAAAATGTATTGCTTCCCCAATTTTTTAAACTTTATTATAAGGTGAAAAATGATTTCAATTTTTACTCTTCTTATAAATAATTATTCTTTCTTTTTTTTTTTTTCATGTTAAATCTAAAAATTTAAAAATAGGGATAAAAATAGGAATATTTTAAAAGTAAAATAAATAAATATGGGTGAAAAACTATACTTAAACCTTTGTATTTATTTAGAATTTATTTTTAGTTCATACAAAATTTTATTTTGTATATTAATTATATAAATAAACGCGTTTTAAAGCTCTGAGGAGAAGTCCAGAGGGGAAAACTCAAAGAAGACAATATATGCTAATGGTGGATCTTGGTCGTTACAAATGGTATCAGAGCCAGACACTAGACGATGTATCAGCTTTCTCGCTGTTTTTCGAAGGGGGTAGACACGAGGCGGTATGCCAGTAAGGACGCTGGCTCCCAAACGGGGTGGATTTGGTGGCGGTCCCACATCGATTGGAGGAAGGAAAGAGTGTCACCGAGGACGCTGAGATTTTTAAGGGTATGAAAACCTTTCTCTAGCAGATGCGTGGATCTGGGCCGTTACAAATAATATCAGAGCTAGACACCGGACGATGTGCCAGCTTTCTCGCTATTTTTCGAAGGGGGTAGACATGAGGCGGTATGCCAGTAAGGACGCTGACTCCCGAACAGGGGTGGATTTGATAGCGCTCCCACATCGATTGGAGGAAGGAAAGAGTGCCAGCCAGAACACTGGATTTTTAAGGGTGTGGAAACCTTCTCCTAACATAGGCGTTTTAAAGTCTTGAGAAGAAGCGGAAACCGAAAGTCAAAGAGAACAATATCTGACAGCTGTGGATCTAAGTCCTTACAAATATATATATTAATTAGATAAATGGTTTGAATTCTGAAAGGAAATAAATAAAAAAATGAAAAATGTTCAATGAGTTTGAGAAGACTATAATTCCAGTCTTCGCCTCAGAGATGATTTCGAAATCGTTGCGGAGAGAGAATTGAAAAGTTTGAGGTCTGAATGCCGTAATCTGTTAGAGCCATATTATCAGATTACAAGATTGAGAGTTTTTTTGTGCGTTTTTCACACCAATTGTCAGCGATTACGAGAGTGGATTTTTCTTTTTGGTTCCATTGACAGAGAAATTCAAGCTCCAGTTATGGAAGAGTGCGCAATCCAATGATAAGCGACGTATAGAGGCTTTTCCTTTTCTTTCCTGCTCGCTTTTCGCCGATTCCCTAAGATTTTGGTCTTCCTGTTTGATTTGCGGACGAGAATTGCTGAAGTTTTTGTTTCGTTGATTGAACGCAATAAAAGTGTTAAGAATGGGAAATTGTTTACATTCTTCAACTCCTCGTGCTAATTCCATTAGCAGCCAGGCGCTATCTTCTACTCCAGGTACTAATTTCAAACGATTATCTTCGAAGTTACTTTTAGAATGCATTTCAGATTCACTTTCTGCTCTGAGCTGTGATTCTTTTTGTTTCTACCGTTGATTTGATTGTATCTTGTGCCATTTCATAGGGACATCGAGCAATCACAGCAAGAGCGTAGGGTTTTCAGGTACCAATAGCACCGCCGGCGCAAGTCTATTTTCAGAGGCGGCGAGCGTGGATGTGAATGAGCGCTATCCGAACGGGAAAATCCTTGACCAACCAAACTTGAAGGAGTTCAGCTTCGCTGAGCTGAAACTCGTTACCAAAAACTTCAGACCTGAATCCTTGATCGGTCAGGGAGGTTTTGGGAAGGTGTATAAGGGCTGGGTTGATGAGAAGACGCTGGCTCCTTCTAAGAGCAATTCTGGAATGGTGATTGCCATTAAGAAATTAAACACAGAAAGTGTCCAAGGTTTTCAGGAGTGGCAGGTAAAAATTTAGCTCATTCTTGGATCATCTACTATACTTTATTGAGTATTCTTTGGTCAATAGAAATAATTAGTTGCCGTTCTTGCTTTATATGGAACTCTTAGCTACTGAACAAAAGTAGATGAACATTATTATTATTATTATTTGTTCTGAACAGAACTACGAAGATCCATCTACAAACTTAGAATTAGCCTAAATACTGCAAGGATTAAAGGGCTTTTCATTTTCACGTTCATTGACTGTTTGAGATTATATTAATTGGTATCAATTGAACTGGTGAAATATGTCCATCAATCATTTGACGTTAAGTTATGTGTGCCAGGGAATGTAGCCTTTGTTCTGTCATACTTGGCATGCCATTTTTTTGCTCGAACTTTTTTAAATTTCAATTTTTACATACCTTGTTTGACACAGATTAAATTGGAAATTTGTAGTTACATGTTTCTACTCATGAAGCCCAAAAAAACATAAAACTAGAACCTGTAAGAACTGGCGCATTTTTTTTACCTGTAAATGCTATTAGGACTTGGGAGCTCTGCTGGTGTATGTAGATGGTTTTGCAAATTTATCGATTTGATCGGAGTCTACTGTGCAAGGTCGAATAATGTCCAACTCTTCATTTGATATAATGCAGGCTGAAGTGAACTTTTTAGGACGGTTGAATCATCCAAATCTTGTCAAATTATTGGGTTTCTGCTGGGATGATGAAGAATTGCTTCTTGCATATGAATTCATGCCCAGGGGAAGCTTGGAAAACCATCTCTTTGGAAGTATGATTTCCTTAAACAAAGGATAAGTTTAAATTGATTCTTCATAACCTGTACTGATCTTTGGTTTTTGTGATGAACAGGGCGTTCTTCCATAGAACCCCTTTCTTGGGAAAGAAGGCTCAAGATTGCCATTGGCGCAGCTAGAGGCTTGGCTTTCCTGCATTCCGCAGAAAAAGAAGTTATATACAGAGATTTTAAAGCGTCAAACATTCTTCTAGATATGGTTTGCCCAATTTTCTGCAGTCTATTTTTAGCTAATTTCAATATTTTTAGCTGGTAATTTTATGTTATCCATCATATCTTTCATTATTAGATATGTTTATATACTCATGGATAATGTTAACACACTGTTGAACTTCTTGGTCCATCCTGTTTTCCTGTCTCATTTCATCTTTCTCTTACCATTCTATCTAAATTTTCCCTTTTATATTCACGTGTAGAATTACAACTCGAAAATCTCGGATTTCGGCTTGGCAAGATTGGGGCCTGCAGGTGAAAAATCACATGTAACAACAAGAATTATGGGCACGTATGGTTACGTTGCCCCGGAATACGTTAGTACAGGTATAATATCTGTCATTGTTGAGTTACGTATTCCAAATAGCTTGCCTATTCGATTTTCTTGCAAATGCATAGAGGAGAAGTAGAAACAATGACAATTTGGAGGAGTATGTTGATGATTATTGAGAGAAGTAGTCCCACGTTGGCTAATTAAGAGGAAGATCATGGGTTTATAAGTAAGGAATACTATCTCCATTGGTACGAGGCATTTTGGGGAAACCAAAAGCAAAATCATGAAAGCTTATGCTCAAAGTAGACAATATCATACCATTGTGGAGAGTCGGGATTCCTAATAGAGTATATTGGTGATGTAGGACATATATAATTTGATTTCACAAGTTCTCTAATCAATCTTATTGCGTCAACATTGAAAATCATGTTCATTGCTAAACTACTACCAACGATCTTTGCCATTACTGATCCTACACAGGTCATCTATACGTGAAGAGCGACGTTTATGGGTTTGGTGTGGTGCTGCTCGAGATTATGACAGGCTTGCGAGCACATGATCCGAATAGGAGCTACGAACAGCGCAATCTGGTCGAATGGGCCAAGCCACGCTTGGAGAAGAAAAAAAAGATCAAAAGATTAATGGACGCAAGAATAGAAGGTCAATATTCATTGAGAGCAGCCGCTCTAGTGGGAGATCTTACTCTAAAATGCCTGGAAACAGATCCTAGAAAGCGCCCCTCCATGCAAGAAGTTCTTGAGGCATTGGAACAGGTCGAAGAATCGAGGGAAAAACCAAAAGAGTCGAAAACTAGCGACGCGCAGCCTAAACAACTTCATCAAAAAACAGGCAAACAATTCATCAGCTAAATGAGGCCATAAGGTGAGAAAAACTGAACATGATCATTCAACATTGTATACATTTGAGATTGTGATAGAAAAACTGAACATTTTTTTGTTGGCCTTCGTTCATTGGTTGCCCTTCTGTAGGGGATGGCAGGAGGTGAGGTCGGAATATATTTGATTGTATGTATTATGAGTTAAATGTTTGAAGTTTATATAGAAGAAAAGCTTATTTGGAATCTGGATTTCCTCCAAATTTTGCTCTCATCTTTCAGATTTTTTCTTAAAAAATTTGTTGCCAGAAATTTGTTGTGCGGTGTGAGATCCCAACAGAAACGTTTTAAAATTGTGAGACTGACGACGATATGTAACGAGCAAAAACGTACAATATCTATTAGTGGTGGGCTTATGCAGTTACGAATGGTTTCAGAGCCGAAACACTAGATGGTGTGTGTGTGCCAACAAGAATGTTGAGCCCCCAAGAAGGGTGGATTGTAAGATCACGCATAAGTTAGAAAGGGGACCGAAGTATTCGTTATAAAGGTGTGGAAACCTCCCCCCCTCATAGACACGTTTTTAAACTGTGAGGCCGACGTTTTAATATGATTTAATTACAAAGGGGACCGAAGTATTCGTTATAAAGGTGTGGAAACCTCTCTCCCCTCATAGGCGCGTTTTTAAACCGTGAGGCCGACGTTTTAATATGATTTAATTACGCGTTTTAGAAGTAAAACAAAGGTGAAGGATCGGTGAAAATGGGGTTTGGATTCCACACGTCTCCCACCTTGACCTTAAAATCTTAGCACCAATAAGACCCAAGTCAAGTCCACTAACCTTCCAACCACTACTTTTGTCGGCTCTCCCCTTAATTTAACTCATGCCCCAAAGCATTCATCTTTCACCCGCCATAATCAACACCATGGCGCCACCGCCACCACCACCCTCTCTCATTCTCTCTTCCCTTTTCACTCTAATTCTCTCCTCCCTCTTATCTTCGCCGGCGCTGGCCGAGCCCAACGCCGCCCACCATCCCCACCGCCACCTCCGGTCACTCCACTTCTCCCTCTTCCAGCACGAAACAATCAACAAAACCGGCTACTTCATCGTGCCGGGGGTGGCTGGCCCAGGAGTGAGCCAAACCACCACCCCATTTGGCACCATGTTTGTATTTCACGACCCTTTGACCACAGCGCCCGACCGAGCATCGAAGCTGGTCGGCACGTCGGAGGGAACCTCCATAACCTCTAGCCTCGATGGCTTGCGAAGCCTTAGCATAGCGAAGATCAGCTTGCGTTTGAGGAACCATACCGGTTCGCTCTCCATCGTGGGTGGGACCCATAATGTTAAACCGTCGAACCACCCCATTGTCGGAGGGACCGGAGATTTCTTGTTCGTACAAGGCTACGTGACGTCATCTCCGGTGGATCTGATCGGAATCACGGTGGTTTACAAGTTGGAATTTCATATTTACTGGCCGCCCTACGCATAATTTACTCTACTTTATACAAATTTCAGGTTTATTTTTAAATTCTCAGTAACTTTACTTTTATGAATATTTGTGTAATAAAAGCTCAATTTAGCATCTCCCATTTTCTCTCCTAAATATTAATATTCTTAATATAAGTAAAAAAGAACATATATATAAAGTAAAGTTTAAATTAATATTAAATATAAAAGAAAAAAATAAAATAAAATTTGAAAGGTTGAAATTTGTATTTAGTATAAGATATATTAAATAAAAAGAGGAAAATAAATTTATTGTATTGAAAAAAAAATTAAAACTAAGGGTTTAAGTCGATAAGAAAAAAAAATCACAAATAGCCTCGTGATTTTATCTCTATTGAGAAGAGCCATGTCACACTTAAAAGACGCTCATGAGACGGGGTGGGATGGAGAAGTCTTTCCCGTTCTTATCTCTATGAAAATTTTCATTTATTTTTGCAGTGATTAGAACACGGATTCTCACAGAGAACTAGTAGGGATTGAGTTTCGTACCGATTTTTTTTTTCCATTTATTATTTTTTGAAAAATAGTCATTTTAAATATATACCTTTCTAATTTTGAATATAAACTTTTAATTATTTATTGATGAAATTATTTCACCTACAATAATAAATAAAATATAAAATTAAGCTATGTCTAAAGACAAAATTTGATAAGAAAAACACGGTCAATCATCGTTGTATTATTGTTTTCCACATTCGATCGGTAATTTTTTTATTTAATTTTAATTCCAACGAATATTATTCAAGGATTCGTAAAAAAAATTAGTTGTTAAACTTTAATGCGCAATTCTTAACCTAGCAATGCCAAATCTAAATTGTAAATTCGATCGAATGAATATTTGAAATACGGATGAGTATTAATTAAGTTGCCTTATTAAAAACACAAATCGACTACTATATAAGAAGAGACGAGCCGATATTAATATTCGCCACTCACAAAAACATATACCCGAAGAATTAAGAGTCGAGAGTGGCCCTCGTCTTCATTTTATTGAAGTTTTGATTTAGAAGACGAAGAAACTATTATCAACTGATAAAGCTCGTCAACTATAGGTTAGTTGTCCTTTATTTCTTTTTCTTTTCTTAATTTTTAATATTTAACTCAAAATTATTTTTTCTCGATAATATGAAATATATTTTCATGAATAATTTTTTTTCTCATTTCTTTTTGTCACTGATAGAGATGCTTACGAGGCAGAGATGAGAAAGTCTTTCTCCTCCCGTCTCCACCTCTTATTTCAATTCTCATCTCTGCCAAATTTCTTATTACATTTTTTTTATATATATTATTATTAAAAAATATTATAAAAAAAATACTAATTTCAAATAATTTTTTAATGGGATGTAAAATAAATATAATAATATTTAATTAGCAAAAATATAATATATTGTCAAATATAATTTTTAACCCTCACATTTTAATATTAAAATATATATATATATATATATTTTATTTGAGAGATGTTTACATGTAGATTTTTCACTATGTTCAGAGCCAACCATACAGATAAATGGACATCTCTAATCTCCACACGAGTTCATACCTTGATTAACTTTTTTAATTAAATAGAAAATTATTGTTCCATACTTTTTATATATATATATATATATATTTTTTTTTTTGTGTTTAAAATGAATGAATGAATTAATTAATTAAAATTTTGGAAATGCAGGGATCCTGGAGATGCATGCATGATGTAACCGTTTGGGCATAATTTCTTCAAAATTTGAAATTGGATGAATTTACAAAGATGTGTTAATGCTGGATATTATTACACGCCCGCTCCGCCGCTTCTCACTCATCGTTGTCACTCTCCGGCGGCTGCTCCACGTTGAGATCGAACCCCACGCCGCCGCTCTTCTCAGGCGACTCACTCTCCTCAGCAGCGGAGGGCTGGTTGAGATCAATATCCAACCCTCTTCTCGACGCCGCCACTCCCTGAGCCACCGTCAGCAAAGTGGAAGCGAACTGCTGCTGACAGTGGCGGATATCGAGCTCTGCGGCGGTTGGCGGCGGAAGAGCCCCACGGTATGTCCGTTCCGGGTGAGACCTCAAGTGTCCAAAAAGTGCTTTCCATGATTTGAACACTTTATTACAAGTCGCACATTTTGGGTCACCTTTTGGGACCTCCGTTAGCTCTCCCTTCTTCTTTGCAGCCTTCACTTGCTGCTGCTGCTCTCCTCCGTCTCCTCGTCCTCTCTTCTTCCCTACCTCCGTGTTCGAACCGCCTCCCACATGACCATGTGTCGACGACGACGACGTTCCCACGTCGCCTGTTGTAGCTCTTTCTGGGGCGGGCGCTACAGACGAGAGGTTGATGACGGGAGGTGTAGGGTTATTGTCGTCGATGCTAGCGGGTGGTGGAGAAACCGCCATTGGAGACGTTTCTCGGCCGTGGCGTTGGTCGGGAGAGGTCGACTCTGGGATGGTATTGATATCGGCATCGACATTGATATTGGGATTGGCATTGGCATTGGTGTTCTTCTCCATTGCAAGAGAGAAAAGGAAGGAAATGAAAGAATTGAGAATGGAGCAAAAGGGATGAATATGCAATAAGAAGATAGCTATTGGTGGATGATGGCTGTCTTAGAGTTATGTCTCTATTTGTCTTAGAGTTATGTCTCTATTTATAATCAAATTTTAGACATTATGTAAAACAAGTACGAGGTAAATCCAACATGTTTGGAGTTCCATCATAATCTTTTTTTTTTTTTTTAATTTAACGGAACTTTGATTAGATTAATTGAGAGAGATACCGAAACGATATGTTTTTCTGGTTATTGTGATTATATTCGTTCCGAGTTATAATCTTTCATTTTTAGATTTTTAATTTCGTTAAATTCATCTTGATTTAATTAAGTCGTGTTAGCGATAAAAATATTTGAATTGGATGAGGATATATTTAAGTAATTAATAGCATAAATATTTGAATTTTGTATTTTAATGGTAATGAAGTAATTAAATTTATTTTGACCAAAAATGTATTTTGGTATTATTTAGGTTACTATAAAAGGCTATGTGCATATACATAATTTGTCAAATGTTAGTTATAAAGTCCTTTTTCGGAATTTTAAAATTATTTTGGGCTATTTTAGGGGGGAAAATGCTTGGAATTTGCTGTCTAAATTATTGTTCCTTATCCTATTCCTCTGTTTTGCAATATTTAAATAATTAAAACTTACCCCAAAAACATTATTATGAAAATTTATTTTTTAAAAAATGAAAATATAAAAACAAAATAATTTAAGGTATAACTTAATATTTAGCTCATAAAAAATATTTTCTCTTGGAAGATTATTCAAAAATAAATTTAAAATTTAATCGTTCCCTAAAACAATTTTGATCTAATGTGTTAGCTTCCAAGTGACAAAATATGTATGATGTCAAATTACAAACCGTATCTTTTAAAATACAATTTTGATCTACTGTGCTAGTTCGAACAAATATCAAATATGTATGATGCCAAATTACCAACAGTATCTTTCTAATTTTTTTTTTTATTCTCTAAAATTAATTTTTATTAAAAATAGTTAAATAATAATCCTAATAATTTCTATGCAAGGTAAAGCACTAGGTGAATATATTTTCACAATTTAAATGTTAATAGAGATTATTTTTATAAAAAAAGAAAAAAAAAATCATCAGAAGTCTCAAAGATTGTAAGTTTTGAACTTAATGTAATTCCCTCTCACACATGTTAAAAAGAAAATCAATAGGGGGCTAACAAGGTAAGGAACAAGGTTTTTGCTGTTTTTGGTAATGGGGAGAAATTTTTCTTTATTACTATTCCTTGTTGCTACTATAAACCTTCGGCCTAACTTAAGCACAACATGGTGAAGATTATTGGGAGAAGAGTCCCACATTGACTAATTAAAGGGTTGATCGTAGGTTTATAAGCAAGGAATACGTCTTCATTGGTACGAGATTTTTTGGGAAAACCAAAAGAAAAGTCATAGAGAACTTATGCTCAAAGTGGATAATAGTATAGAGAGCTTATGCTCAAAGTGGATGATATCATACTATTGTGGAGGTTCGTGATTCCTAACACAACATCCATTCAGTGCTCACCTCCCGTTGCTGCAGACCGTTCCTCGTTCCATTTGAACCATTTTTGTCCTATACTTACTCCCTTAGCTGCTTGTGCAATGCCTCCATGTTCACAAGTTGGTACCGTCGTTGGTTGTCCATGGCGCCCATTTAACAGCTCAAACTTGTCAATTATTGGTCACTTCCTCCTCCTCCAACCCTCCAAAAAAGAGGGGGAAATTAAGAAAAAATATATAAAAATTTGTGGCTCGAAAATTACGAATATGGAAACAAAGAAATATGCTTTAGTTCACCAATGATGGAGCACTCTGAAGGTAACAAAGAGTCCCTCATCAAAACTTTCTTTATAAGGGGTGGAAACTTCTATCTGGTAGACGCATTTTAAAACCTTAAGAGAGCTAAAAAAAAAAAATCCAAAGAGAACAATATTTGCTAGCGGTAAACTTGAATAATTATCAAAGAAAAACTTTTTAGTGCAAGATGTAAATGAAAATACACATATAACACTAACAATCGACAAAACGATGTCTTAGGTCTATTTAGCACCAAAGAAGTCAACACTACATGATGGAAGTAATTTCTTCAACGGTAGTCACTAATTCTTTTGTTGAAAAATATCTGTGATTCTAGATGGCTAGTCCCCGCTTCAACTAATCTTATGGGACCTATCTGATCCTACAACATTTAGGTGCCGAGAGAAAATAATTACGTGCTAGATCTTTATTTGATCTGTTCTTTACCATTCCCTCCAAGCTCTTTATTGTATCAATAACTATCATTGGCCACTAGACCAATCCAAGATGGTTTTTATCACAAAAAATATATACATATATATACATGCCCAAGCCCACCACTAGTAGATATTATTGTTCTCTTTCGACTTTCCCTTTTGAGCTTCCCCTCAAGATTTTTAAAACGCATCTACTAGGATGAGATTTCCACACCCTTATAAAGAATATTTCGTTCCCTCTTCAACTAACGTGGGATCTCACAATCCACCCCCTGCGGGGCCCAGCGTCCTTACTGACACTCGTTCCCCTCTCCAATCGATGTGGGATCTCACACATACCCAGATATCCAAATACCAAGGAGCTGATTAGATACCCTTAGTTCGTCTTGGATTAAAAAACTATGTATATATAAGAAAAAGATTGTATGATGTGTGTGTAGTTAGAATATGAAGTATTGCCCCTCCCCATGAAAATCTGACTCTGACCCCGCAGATACAAGCACTAGCAAGGTCTTAAAGCATGGTAAGCGATTTTCACAATATAATGTAACTGAGGGATGATGAAACTGTTACCAGTAGTACCAACATCTTCCATATCATCATCAATTCCAAGACACAAGCATTTGCAACCCTGTGACGAACAGAATAAAAGTTAATTACTTTGAAGGACAACAAAATATGAGGCATATATTTCTCCATTACTAAATAGCTGTAAACCTCTGTACCTTCATGACTTTACAATATCCATTTGCCCTCCCACATGCTTTGGTTATGATCTCCACCACCGATACATCTGAAATCGAAGCAAATGCCTGTCCTCAGGAGCCAAACGTTCCACCTTGGGCATCTTGATGAGATCATGAAATTTCAATGTCACTGCATAAAGCTATTGAAATAAGGTTCCCCTATGGATACCTTGTTACGACTTCCCTGGAATCAGAGAAAAAGAGGGGTAGGTTCGGTTGAGCTCGCATAAAAACACCTGAGGTAGTAAATCCAAATTCATTAAGTATTTTCCAGCTTGCTAACATGTCTATTTCCTTCCTTAGAATTCTACTTTTCACCACCTGTCGATAAGATAATCACATCAAGCATGCCATAGGCATATCACCCAAACTTATTGACATAGTTCATCTAAACATCCCTGCAACACTTACAAGAGATGGTCGTGAAAGCCATAGCAGATTCAGCCCTTTCTTGCACCATTTCCATTCGTTGGAAAAGCTCATAAATTTTGGCAAATATCATTGGAGTTACATCCAAAGAGGTTTGTTGGACTAAACATGCCCTTCAGTAAGTTCCACTCGATCAAAGCTAAGTACTCATTGTCTAACCCATCCAATTATAACATCACGATTTAGGCCCACCGCTAGCAGATATTGCTCTCTTTGGACTTTCCCTTACGGACTTCCCCTTAAGGCTTTAAAACGCGTCTGCTAGGGGAAGGTTTCCACACCCTTATAAAGGGCGTTTTGTTCTCATCCCCAACCAATGTGGGACATCACAATCCACCCTCGCTGGCACTCATTCCTTTCACTAATCGATGTGGGATCCCCACCAAATCCACCCCCCTTAGGGGCCAGCGTTCTTACTGGCACACCGCCTCGTGTCTACCCCCTTTAGGGAACAGCTTTCTCGCTAGCACATCGCCCGGTGTCTGGCTCTGATACCATTTGTAACGACCCAAGTCCATCGCTAGCAGATATTGTCCTCTTTGGGCTTTCCCTTACGAACTTTCCCTCAAGGCTTTAAAACGCGTTTGCTAGGGAAAGGTTTCCACACCCTTATAAAGGGTATTTTGTTCTCCTCCCCAACCAATGTGGAACATCATCCTGCAAGCCCAAGCATCTCAAATTTAATTCTGGATTCCAAAATGAAACCACCAAGTAATGGTTCCGCACAACATGACACAGAGAAACAATATACATACTAAACCAGTTTTCTTTTTATCTGGTCGCTCTTATTGTGTCTAGTTAGCCTACTGTTTTGGGCTACTCGTGTGAAATCATCATTATTTAGTTCAATCAATAGGACAGGTAACAAAGTTAAGACTTATTAGTGCCAACAAAAACTTATGGAGGTGAAGGGGTGAAAGCCTGACAAAAGGCCTATGATATGATGATATAGTAAGAAAGAAAGTACGAAAATCAGTATGTTAAGGTTACGAAGTTACTTAGCCGTTTACAATGGGAAAGGCATCCGTGGATATATACTAGGTAGGCCAGTTGGAACGGAGTCTGAAACTATGGACCAAAACTACACTAAGGAACAAGGAAGTTTAAGGATGTAAAATAAACTAAGTTCAGTAACTAAATTTATTCTCTTTGTAAAGAGAATCAATCAACCATAAAGGTCAGTTTTTCTCTAGTAGAAGAAATGTGCTCGGTGATGAATGACTAAGAAACAAACTGTCATGGCAGGCTCTGATTCATAGTGCACGAGTTGGGACTGTTTTAGGAGCAAGATGGATGAATATCTAAGTTCAAGTATTCCGTATACTACCAACCGGATTAACTTACCTTAGCATAGATAGCTATTAATAAAACGCTTTACTTCCTACTTGGGAGAGTAAGCAACCCCATGCCTCAGCGTAGAACAGTAATATATGATGGCTGATTAGAAGACTCCATACCTTCCACCCATCAGCATTCAAGGTATTATGAATAAGCTCTTCCACGACCTTCTGACACCATAGGGAATAACACTAGCACGCACAGAACTACGAACACACCTCGGTAAGGGCTTGAGAATCCCCATCTGGCATTACGGTGCATTAATAAGGAAAAACATCAAATGGGAAACAAGAAGTAGAAGAATAGGAGAAGAATTAGCAGATAAATGGAAAGATCAAGGGTTCATTATTTTCACCAAATCTTAATACATTAATTGCATTTTCTGAAAGGTTCGTTCCAATGGCGAGAGCACTTGGACAAATGATGCAAGATTTCACTACAGAAGCTTGGATTTCTAATCTAAGCCTTCCCGGTCCCCTAATAAGGCAAATCATGGACATAGAAGCGTGTGAAGATAGAACTTCTTCTCGGAGATATGGTAACGCCCGAACCAATTCGATGCTTTTTTTTTCAACATCAATTCATTCAGCAATTTCAGAAGTCCTGATATTCGATTTACTTCACTCATTTCCATAAATTATGAACAGTTCAGCGTACTTTCAAACGGTTTTCAGAAAAAGAGCACACGCGAAAGCAACAGTTACCAAATAACTGCGCATTTACGCAAAACTGAAAGTTAACAAAAATGCCAATGAAGACTATAATCGATTTGCTCTCTTGCTTGTGAAGTTTAGGAAGATTCATGAAAAGCAATGAGTTCTTATCGAAATTAGCCTTAAAAAAAACCCTACACAGAAGACTTTTGTAACTACAATCTTACTCCATTTCAGTCAACATCCCAAAAACTATTCTCACATGTTAGTGCACTATCCACTCTTCTTACCGAGATGGCGCTACCGCCACATTTGCCGACGGTTCGTAGACCTGAACATTAGTAACTCAAAAGCCAATTCCTCTCCGAGACGTCTGTGCTCCGCCGCATGGAATGAAAGAAAAATGGGCGTGCCGAGTGGCGTAATCAGGCATACCGCCGTAAAGCGTATTTTAGAACTTCCCCAATGCAAGGACGGTGCTAGTTAGTACAGACGACATGTCGGTTCGAGAGTTTTTTTTTTTAAGCTGAATTTCCAACTTTACCAAAGTTCTTAAATTTAGAAATTATTATTACAATTTTAGCCTCTAAAACTATCCAATTTAATTTTTTCTAAACCGTTGAATAAAATTCATAATAAATAATATATTGACATTTGAAATAGTAATTAGTAGCTTATTCACGGCGTATCATTAAATGGATGGAAAAGTCAACGCATTGCTTACAAGACCAGGCAGCTAACGTCACCTAATGCAACGACACATCCAAATGTCAATAATAAATGACTTTATACCTAACCGAACCTCATTTTACGTACTTATAACTTCAGTTGAAGCATATGTAGAAACATTACTTAATCATCGTAACAATTTTAAAAATAGGGTAACAATAGATTGAGCGGTGAACCTAGCTCACGAACCAAATCGAAAATTTTAAAATTTTAAGATATTCAACCGAACTTAAAAAAAACTATAGCCCAACCCAACATTTATAATTTGAATTGGCGGTCGGGGGTCTCATGAAAATAATAATAATAATAAATTGATTAAATATAATTAATGATGAAAATGAAATAAAAGTAAAAGGTAAATTAGAAATAAATAAGGTGTTAGCTTGCACGGAATAGAGAGCGAAGGCTCCTGATCAACCAATCCAATTTTCGCGTTTCTATTTATATTATTTTATATTATTTTATATTATTTTTATATTATAATTTTATTGTTAGGCAACGCATATGCATCATATTAAAACATGATCTTCAGTTTTCCTCTGGACCTGAATTTTCTTCTTCTCCTTCTCTTCTTCTTCCTCCTCCTCCTTCCCAAACCCTAATTACACCTTCTTCCTTGTAAATTCCCCGCCTCTACAGTTCCAGAGATCAGGTATTTGCTCTGTTTTTTCATCTCCTTTTACACTCCCTTTCCTTTTCAATTCTCTCAATTACCCTTCTGCTCTTCTCTCTCTCTTTTTCTCCCCCTTCCCTTGAATCCATTGCTGATGCCCTTTTCATGTTATTAGGTTCTTTCTATGTCTCCTGTTTCTTTCTGTTATTGCGGAATTCGACCCGTTCTGTATTCACTGCGTTCTTTGGTTTAATTCTGGTTTCATTTTCTGCATGTTTGTCTCATTTCATTGTGTTGCGATTGCTTTATCTTTATTCTGTTTCACAATTGGATGTCCATGTCGGTTTCTGAGTACTTTTCCCGCGAATTGAAATGCTGTTGATATTCATGCGATGATTCTGCCCATAAAACCTTGTAAAATTGGCAATCCATTTTGTGGGATCTTCCTCTTCTGCCAGATCGTGGCAGCTTTAAATTTTAATTTCTACTTTTGACTACTGAAGAAATGGTTTGATTTGGATGTTATTTTATTGCTTCCGAGTTTTCTGATTGATGTTAAGAGTCTGATGGAATTTGTGATGGAATAGAATTAGAAGCTAATTTTGTATTCTTATGATTGTTTTTCAGCGGAAGTAAATGTTAACTCAGTTTCTTGTTCGTGTGGAGACGACACATTAGCTATTTATGTTTAAAGCTACAACTTGGAAGGAGAAGAATGGAGGCCAACATTTGTGACGTGAATCATCTCGATTCCGATGTTCTTCTACCGCCAAGAAAGCGCCTTCTTGCTGGCTTGAGAAAGCAAGGTGCCGATGGTGATGGTACTTTTAATCTGCCACCAGTTGCCTCCTCCTCTTGTTCTCCTCCTCCCTCTCCTTCCTATGGCTTCACATCTATTGAGTTCAATATGCGGCTTAACAATCTGTTTAGTGCTCATTCAAATACTAACCTATCATCTGAAGAGATAGTGGAGGCCTCAAGATCAGCCGCAGCTGCAGCTGTGAAGGCTGCGGAGGCTGCCAGGGCAGCAGCTGAAGAGAAGGCGGCGATTGCAGCAAGGGCTGTTGCGGCTGCAAAGAGTGCCATGGACTTGGTTGCCACCATTTCTGAAGAAGCAGCCTATAAAGAAATAAACCTGAGAAAGAACAAGCTGAAGAAACATGTCCCAGTTCAGCTTCTATACACAAAATATCAACCTCTTGAGAATACCAAGACAGATGAAGAGTTAGCTCGCAAATTGCATCGAGCCATAAATAGCTCCCCGAGAATTTTGAAGAATTCATCTGGTTCTGATGCTAGAGGCCACAGACATAAGAGGTTCAAAGGTTCACCTGGTTCGGAGAAAACTAAGGTTTCCAACTGTGGCATCTCACAGGAGTTGGACCCTACTCCCAGGTGCAATGGGCATGCTAGAACCAGTGAGGCTGACTCTGAGGGCAGCGTTCAGGAAGTACGCAAGCTCAAAGCTGATGAGAAGAACAATCAGTCCGAGATGGATAATGGAGAAGCAGAGACAAGTCAGAAGGAGAAAACGTGCGACAATATTAGTGTCGCTGTTAAAAAGAGGGGAAGAGTAAAGCTTAGAAAACTGCCCTTGAGTATTTGTTCTTTCAGGGATCAGACAACTCTCAAGGAAGACATGAATGACGGAAGTTCCCCAATGTCGAGTGTGCAAAGCCCGACATCTGAAAATGTTATTTTACATTCTGTAGATAGCCCGACCGAAGGCGTGATGGCAATAGAACCCGCATCAGTATGGAAATGCCAGGAGTTTAATCCTCCTCTTTCTGTCAAACAAAATAAAGTTATGCAGTCATGACCGGAATACAACATATGGTAAAAGGTTGGTGCCCATAGAAGTTGATAGTCGAGGTAGGACCCGTGCAGCTTTTCTTATAGATTCGGCTTTACTCCGCCTGTCTTCCTTTTGATCATCCTGCATATTTTGTTTCACAATGAACTGGGACACACCATTGTAAATTTCATATTATGTGTTTGAATATTCTCCAGAGTTCAAAGGTATCCTTTATGACACAGAGCTTGAAGTCCAAATAAGAGAGGCATTTTTGTTTTGATTTGATTATATATCGCTGAATATACTAAAAAGGCATCCCCATGTATCTGTAGGTAAGATCTGTAGATGGTTGTTTTCATGGTTCTGCTACACTTGTATCAATATATTACACTTAATCACGTACAGGAAAAGGCAAGCTGTTTGCTTTTTGTTGGTCATCTAGTCTTCTATACTCTCATAGTGTTGTTTTTATTGATTAATTGAGATTGAGATTTGTATTCTCTGGATCTTCCTTTAAGAGGAGGAAACCCTTGCTTCTTGTAGCATTGTAATTTCTCTTATTTGTTAATGAAAGCGTCCCTTTTCTATTGTTTTCTATGCTCAAATTGATAATGTTGTATTTGAAGCCTTGTGCTCTGTTCTTGTGTTCACTGTCACTAAGTTGAGCTGCGAAACTCAGCTAACTGTTTGTAATAACGATGGGAAATTTCTGGTTTTATATTCGGTCGAGAATCAATCTTTTTCGGTGATCTCTTATCTTAGTTTGTTGTTAGTAGGAGAAAAGTTTCTATACCAGAGATATAACCACGTTATCAACTTGTCGAGAATAAGTCATTTTAGCATATTTTATCATCACCTACGTGCTCATTTAGATATATATAGTTCCAATATATTCAAAACTTAATTGTTGCTTCGCTTTTGGAATATATTAGAGCATAGATATCACTCAATTTGTTTTAATGGACAAATATAGTAATCATCAAGATTATATGAAACCAAACAAAAATATTCCTTCCGTTCCAACCGAGCAAACGAATACAAAATGGGTGACACCATTCTACCCTGACAAAGAGACCCACGCCCAGCTTTGGGTCTATTATCTCGATCATGATTTTTCTATCTTCAAAGGGAAGGAATTTGAATCGACACTACGGTTCCTAGCCACGATACTCTCAGCCCAGAGTAAAAATAATAATAAAAGGAAAAGAAATACTCTCAGCCCCGGAGTAAAAATAATAATAAAAGGAAAAAAAAAAAAAGAATCAAGACAAGATCCACATGAAGATTGCACCCCAAAGAGCAAGAGAAAGGGCAGCGACCAAATAGGTCCAAAGCATAATAACAGAGCATTCCTCTTGACCAACACCGAACAACTGAGTCATTGTGCTAATGGACATAGCCGGCGGCGTGGTGTACTGAACCATCAACATGAAGTGGTAAAGAGGATCCGCCGCCAAACAGCCCAATGTGTCGGCCGCCTTCACAACCAAAACCCCAATTGCCGGCAGCGCAAAGTACCGAACCGCAATCACTCCGACAATGGTCTTAGGCTTCACCTTCGACGACCTTAGCCCTTGAGTCAGGTTACCGCCCATTATCAGAGTGGTGCAAGGAATCGTCCCATTTCTGCACACAACACACAACACTCAACCCTTTAGAACACTCTCCAATTTCATCCTTTAAAACACAAAGACTCAGCCATTTACCCGAGCAGTTGAACAGAATCTTGGAGTACTCGAAATGGAGCATTGTCCCCAACAACCAGGTTTCTAAGCCACCACACCGCTCCAAAGATGAATCCCACAAGCTATTCATAATCATTTCTTCATATCATTTTCGGCATTCATAATCATCTCTATAAACAACAATGGATACTCATTACTTACGGCTCCTAATGATGGAGGGGTCATCGACTCTTGAACAATGCGGCGCAAAAAGTCTAGCGTTTTAGCCCAAATGGACGACGTTGATGATTCCCGTTTCTCTAAGCTGCCCTCTACTTCTTGGGATTCAATCTGCAACTAAAATCTGTTAAAATATTATATAAAAATTTAGACATTTTAGAAACAAATTTTAAAAATAAATGGTCTGGCCTCTCAGTAAATAAAATACCCTTCGACCTATTTCTGTTTTCATCCCAACAAATACAAGTTGTTCTCTGTAAAGTGTTAATGTGAGTGTTTTCCACGTAGAATTACGTTCAGCAACATAGCATCAGAGTCATGCTCTTAACTTAGTCATGCTAATAGAATCCTCAAGTGTTAGAACAAAGAAGTTGGGACCCTCGGAAAGTGTAGTCAAAAGTGACTCATGTGTCGAACAAAGGGTGTACTTTGTTCGAGAGCTCTAAAGAAAGGAGTCGAGCTTCAATTAAGGGGAGACTGTTCAAGAACGCTTCATAGGCCTTAGGGGAGGCTCTATGGTGTACTTTGTTCGAGAAAATGATTGTTGGGAGGGAGTCTCACGTCGGTTAATTTAGGGAATGATCATTGAGTAACGAATACATCTCCATTCGTATGAGGTCTTTTGGGAAATCCCAAAGCAAAACCACGAGAGTTTAGGGAAACCACCCTAAGGGGTTACCTCTTGGAAGGCCTTGCTTGATGGGAGTGAAACAGGGCCATTTTGTTCAGGGAGAAGGCGAGCTTGCAGGTCGCCAATGGAGGCGTGGCTGGGTGATATCAACTGCTCCTCCAAGGCTTTCAATCGCAAGGAGGAGGTCTTCACAAGATGGTAAGTATAAGTCCATTGGCAAAACCCACTTAGCTGAAAGTTCACCAATTCAAGATATTAGATTAAACAGAAAAGAACCCAAATTTGTACTGAATCACCCAAGTTAAAACTGGATAGGTTAATAACTACCGCCATGGAAAAGGATGCATAAGAGAGTCCAAGAGAAGAACAGGTATCATGGTCGCCAAAAGGGGTGCCATTTTCATCACAAATAGCAGGGATAATGATGAGAAGAAGGTATCCCAAGTTGCCTAAACAATCATACACTCACCCGTGTTAAATCACTACAGTATATAGACATTGTTTTCTTTAGACTTTCCCTCTCGAACTTCCGCTAAAGGTTTTAAAACGCGCTGGTATAGAGAGGTTTCCACTCTATTATAAGCAATGTTTGGTTCTCCTCTCCAACCAATATGGGATCTCACAATCCACCCTCTTAGGGGTCAGCGTCCTCGCTAGCACACCGCCCAATGTCTGACTCTAATACTATTTGTAATCACCCAAGCCCACCGCAAACAGATATTATCCTCTTAGGGGTCAGCTTCCCCTCGCATTTTTAAAACGCGTTTTATAGAGAGAGGTTTCCACACTCTTATAAGTCATGCTTAGTTTACCTCTTCAACCGAGGTGGGATCTACATAAAGAACCTAAAAGTTTAAGCTCGAATAAAGTAGAGCGGAAGGAAGAAAACGAACCAGTAGAAGAGGCAGCCATGACAAGGCCTTCAAGATACGGGTTGGGTTTGAGAAGCTTAATAAGTATCCAACCCAAAACCCATCCAAACAGGAAGGTAAGAGCAATGTTGACAGGCATGAACCACCTATAACTCACCAAATCAACAACACAAAATAAACAAAGCATTGAAATCAGAGGCTATACCATGAAACAATGTCCTGAAAAGTGACTGTTTGGGCCAAATTTGCGAACATGAGACAAGGAGTGAACACAGCGAAGACGATCTGCACAAACAAACAAAAACCTACTACGATTAAGAGATGGAAGCGCAAGATTATTATGAAAAAATGGGAAGAATACCTTGTTTATTATGAAAAAATGGGAAGAATACCTTGTTGAGAGAGGCTCGAGCCTGGGCCGGAAGAAGATTGGAGTAATCAGTGGCCAAAAATGCCCCCACTAAGCACATCAGAAGGACCTGCAAATTGGGAATGAACGCCACTTCCAATAATGACAACAAACCCATGAGTTTTACAAATCGGAGGTCGGAAATGGAACGCACTATATAATATGTATAAGAGGGAGAAGGATAGAGCCTTCCTGGGTACGAGACAACGGATTGTCAATAGTCTTTCAAGTAAATCTTATTAGAGATATATTAAAAATTTGACTCCGACCTTCTTTCTTCTCCTGTGAAGGCATCAGCTACTCGTGATTGGTTGAGTTCGGGGACCATGTGCACGGAAAAGGCAAACTTCTTTGGGTTCCATGAAGAGCCAAATATCTTGTAGCCTAACAAACCACAACTTAAAACTCAAATTTGCTTATTTTGTTATGGTCTGTTTTGTTGGGACAGAAACTTGGTCTCTCTCAATTTCTGTAACAGCCCAACAATATCTACCCATGTCCCTTTTTGCTTTGCATTTTATATATTGTCATCAGCCGACTTTTATTGAGATTTTTACATTCTTACTACATTCTTACTGCATTCTTACTGCATTCTTACTGCCTGCCTGCTCAATCGAAATAGGATCTCACATATAGAAGAAGGGTAACAAATCTGGTTAAATACACTAAATATTAATAATTATACAAATTTAAGATTTAATCGGCTGAAACTGAAATTTTAAAATTAAAACTCATATAATCACTCAATTTAATTTAGAGTTAAAATTATTTTTTTCCCCAAAAAAATAATCTCACGCACCTGTTAAGGGCAGGTTTGTAATTATGATTCCAATTGCATTTGGGCCCACCTTTCCCTTTCTTTTTCTTATTTTTTAAAATCTCCCCCAAATAAATATATATGTATTTATAAATTAATTATATACCTACGTCATCCACTACATCATCACCTTAACAAGTTTCTTCTAATTTGAAGTTAAAAAATTAGTTTATATATTGTTCCAATTTAAACTCCACAGAATCTATTTAGCCTTTTAATAAAAATTTCCTTTTAAAATCATTAATGTTTACGTGGACGTATTGATTTAAATATAATTTAAATTATAGAAAAATACATGATTTAGATACAAAATATGTACATGATTTAGATACATGATTTAGAGTGAGGAGAAGTCTAAAAGTGAAAGCTCAACGAGGACAATATCTGCTACCGATGGACTTAGGGCATTACAAATGGTATAGAGTCAGACACTAAACGATGTGCCAACGAGGAGGTTGAGCCTTGAAGTGGGGTGGACATGAGGAAGTGTGTCAGCAAGGACGCTAACAGAAGGGTATGAGTGCCAATGATAACGTTAGGTCCTACAGGGGGATCCCACATTAATTGGAGAAGGGAGAAGTGCCAACGAGGACGTTGGGTCCCACATCGGTTGAGATATATAGAGTTTGAGTGACACTTGGAATGAATTTTATTGAGAGACTTTGTAGTGTATGAGTGAGATATACACTTTGTAAACACTCTATTATTAAGATTTGTTGCTATCAGTGGATGTAGAGAAATTTCTTCTATCCCAACCACATAAATTTTTGTCTATTTGTTTAATTTCTATTTATGGATACGTGTGTGCAGTCGATCTTGCTTCCGCTTCCGTTATAATAATTGGTATAGAGAATTTTGATTATAGTATTCGTAGCTATAAGAATTAGTACCGGAGCATTTTGGTTGTGGTATTAGGAAACCAACACATAAATTGTTGAAGTTTGTGCATAGTGATAGGAAGAAGAAAGGAGATCAAGACAAGAGCCACATGATGAGTGCAGACCAAAGAGCAAGAGAAAGAGCTGCAGCCAAATAGGACCAAAGCAGAATAACCGAGCACTCCTCTTGACCAACGCCGAACAGCTGAGTCATTGTGCTAATGGACATCGCCGGCGGCGTCGCGTACTGAATCATCAACAAGAACTGGTAAAGAGGATCCGCCGCCAAAAATCCTAACCTGTCCGCCGCTTTCACAACCAAAACTCCAATCGCCGGCAGCGCAAAGTACCGAACCGCAATCACGCCGAGGATCGTCGTTGCCTTCACCTTTGACGATCGCAGCCCTTGAATCAGGTTCCCGCCTAGTATTAGAGTCGTGCACGGGATCGCCCCATTTCTTCCCATAACATTTACGCTAAATTAATAAAAATATTCATTAACTTTCTATTTGTTGTAAAAAATATTTACCCGAGTAGTATAGCAGCGGCTTCGATGGCTCGAAATGGAGCATTGTCTCCAACTACGAGATGTCTAAGCCATGCCACCGCTCCGAAAATGAATCCGACCATCTAATCATAACCATACATGTTAGTTAATTCGTTTCTCTTATATCATTTTTGGTATTCATAATTCACTACTCACCGCTCCTAATGTTGGAGGAGCCATCAACTCTTGAATAAGAATCCACAAAAACGTTACCGTTTTAGCCCAAACGGATGATGCTTCTTGTTTCTCTAAATTGCCAACGGCTTCTTGCGATTCAACCTAAAAGCTAAAGTGTTAAAATATCATTACTAGCTCGATATGATCAACTCCAATGATTATATAAGTCTATTGGCTATATATTTTAAGATAATGATTTAAATATTTTAGGAATAAAGAGAGTATACAGAGAGTTAGGCACACAGCTACAAAACGCAAACAATTGGTGCATATTTGAAACGGAGAACCTGTTCGAGGGTCTTGGTTGATGAGACTGAAGCAAGAAGAAGGTGAGCTTGTTCTCCATTTTGATCACTGAGAAGGTGGGTTTGCAGGTCACCATTGGAGCCGTGGTCGGGTGCTTTGAACTGCTCAAGTGCTTTCAGTCGCAAGGAGGAGGTTTTGACAAGGTGGTAGGTAGAAGTCCAGAGGTAAAACCCACCTAGCTGAAAGCTCACCTAATGATTAGGGCACTCTGATACCATGTTAAAAAAATAAAATTTAAACCGCAGATTGATTATTTACCGCGTTGGAAAAGGAAGCATAAGAGAGACCAAGAGAAGTGCAGGTGTCGTGGTCGCCGAAAGGGTTGCCATGCTCACTGCAGATAGCAGGGATGATGATGAGGAGAAGGTTTCCCAAGTTACCTAACACCAACAACACAAATGAAGTGAATAATCATCTTATTAATGTCGGTGGAAAAGAGATTACAAGACACTCCATAGAAACTACTGAGCTCATATAATTATTGGAGTTGACCCTATTCGACTGATGATAATGGTATTTAAAGAAGTAATGAACGAGAAGCAACCTGCAGAAGAGGCAGCAATGACGAGGCCTTCAAGAGATGGGTCGGGTCTCAAGATTTGAACAACTATCCATCCCAAAATTCCTCCAATTAGGAAGTTTAGACCAATGTTGATTGGCATGAACCACCTGCAATTCATTTCTTACATATATAATGACACTAATTAACATTGAATTAGCTTCAACAACAAAAGAAAAAGGACTGTTTACCATGAAACAATGTCTTCAAATGTCACTGTTTTCACCAAATTTGAGAACATAAGACAAGGAGTGAAAACAGTAAACACAATCTGCCAAACTCATCAAAAAAAAAAAAAAAAAAAAAAAAAAAAAAAAAAAAAAAAAAAAAAAAAAAAAA
>NW_019268551.1:24919-72357 GCF_002738365.1 Cucurbita moschata | reverse complement strand
AAAAAAAAAAAAAAAAAAAAAAAAAAAAAAAAAAAAAAAAAAAAAAAAAAAAAATCATTAGATATATCAATTTAACCGAATTTTAAATCCAAGAGATTTATCATGGTTAGCTAAACAGGGCCGAGACCATAGATTATATGCGAGATCCCACATCTGTGGAGGAGAACAAAACATTTTTGTATAAGGGTGTGGAAACCTCTATGTAATAGACGCGTTTTAAAAATCTTGAGAAGAAGCTGAAAAGTAAAGCATTATATTTCTTATTCATGACCCGGCCCAAATCCCATTCCATCCAACATGTCAACCTTGCCCAAATCCGATTCATCCCGTCTGTCTCACTTTACATGTAGGTTCAACATCATATTATATTTATAAATATAATTAATATATTTTTAATAAAAAGTATACATTAAAATATTTTTCTAACACAAATAATTTTTAATTTTCTTTAGAACCAATCTAATCTCGACAGAAAATTCTAGTTTCAGAAATAAATGAGAAATTTGGAGGAGATAAAAGATTGAAATAGAAAAATAATAAAATAAAAAAAAACGACCTTATTGAGAGAGGTTCGAGCGTGGGCAGGAAAAAGGGTGCAGTAATCAGTGGCTAAGAAAGCTCCCAATAAACAGATGAGAAGGACCTGTAAATTGGGCATGGAGGCCACCTCCAACAGGGACAACAAATCCATGATGTTTTTTTATGTGTTGTCCTTCTGTACAACAAATGAACATTAATTAGCCTAATCCATAATTAATTAACTAATTTGAAATGGGTATTAATTTGTTGCCATTTTTAGAACTAAAAAATTCGAGAAAGAAAAAGAGTACATACAAACAAACCTTAGGTGATAGCTGACGTGGACCCTCGGCGATGAGGTTTGGTTGGAACTGTCAATGAAATTTGTGTATTTATAGAGGAAGAGAGAGTAATAAGAATAATATAAGAATGAGGTGGAATTACTATTATTTATTCTTATGCTACACTTTATTTTATTTTTTTAATTTTTATTTTATAAGACCTGATAAGGTGGAATCTAAATTGGTTGGAGAAGCCGAAATTAAATAATTAAAAAAATTCGACTACAACATTCTTATTCTTGTGCAACATCAAATACATTTATCTAATTTTCGAATATATTATTTTTAAATATCTTAAATTAATCCTCCAATCAAACAATCAGTCTGTAAGATCACACCTCGGTTGGAGGAGAACGAAACACCTTTATAAGGGTGTAGAAACTTTTCCCTATCCAACGCATTTTAAAAATCTTGGAGGGAAAGTTCAAAGAGGACAATATGTGTTAGCGGTGGACTTGGGCTGTTACAAATGGTATCAGAGCCAGACACTGGGCGATGTGCCAGTGAGGAGACTATTACCTAAAAGGGGTAGACACGAGGCGGTGTGCCAGTGGACGTTGGGCCCTAAAAGAGGTGGAATTGGTGGGGGTCCCACATCGATTTGGAGAAAGGAACACGCCAGCAAGGGCTCTGGGGTCTGAAGAGAGGTGAACCGTGAGATCCCATGTCTCTTTCTAGTAAATGCATTTTAAAAACATTGAGTGAAATCCCAAAAGAAAAGACTATGGTGGATTTTGCTAGTTAATTATTTTAAATTTATAAATTTAATTTATATACTTTAAAATAAATTAATTTAGTTTTCTTTATTCTTTTTGGAAATCTTACTTTTTTTTTAAACGTGTTCTCCCTTTCCCACTTGCCTCTTCTTTTTTTAACTCAAAAAGTAAATGATAATAGTTGAAATAATAATAATAAATAATGAATTAAAATTTAAGAATAAAGAATAAAGAATAGAATAAGATAAAATAAAATCTTGCATTTTAAATGGAAGAATTTTTTTAAAAATTATATAAAAAAAATTATTTTTGTTTGGAATTAGTAACAAATTCAAATATTTGAAAAGTTAAGGTAAATAAATTGTGAAAAATACTCGCTATTTTCTTTTAAAAAAAACTAATAAATTATCAAGCAACGAGTAATTAACAAATTTGTAAAATATTTTTTATTTTTATTTTTGAAGAGCTTCATTCTACATGTGGATGTTTATTTAACACGCATGACTTGCAAATTAGACCTAAACTGAATCAAAGATAATAATTATATTCTTCGTTTCATATATATATATACTTATTATATATTTCTTTTATATATAGGCATAAAAGATTATTTTTGTAATATTCAAATTTGGGATTTATTATATGAGTAGATTGTATATATATATATAAAAAAAAAATTTATCTATGAAACAAATATTTTGTTTAAATTTATGAAATTAAAAAAAAAAACACACGGTAAACCCCATCCTTATCAAAATAAATGAATAAATAAACCACTTTTTTTTTCAAAAATAATAATAGGGATAATAAATGAAATAAAATCTATTAATGTTAAAAAAAATTATTCTGAAATAAAATAATAATTATATCAATAATACTTTAATCTAATTTTTACATTAGGATCAATTTTTTTAAAAAAAGGTGATTGCATCGTTATGGCATGTACAACCTATTTAAATTCAGAAATCAATTATTTATTATATAAAATTTAATAAAGATAAGAGAAGAAAAACAGCCAATGGGCAAAAGTCTCAAAACGGCAGCGTTTATTTTATTTTTCACACGTGTGTAATAGTATCATTGGTTATGGTGTGACAATAAGCATTCAAATTGAGAAAACTTCCACTTTGGAGATACAGATTTGCTGTTTTTGTGCTATTTTTACCACTACTTCTGATGTCTGTTTCCTGTCTTCTGTTTACTGGCGCCGCCCTTGTCTCCGCCGCGGGCGGTGGCGATGGCGGTGGCCACTCCAGGGAGCTCGATAACACACCCACATGGGATGTTGCTGGTGTTTGCTTCTTTTTCATTGTTATTCCATTGTCTTGGGAGATAGTTATTGACAGAGCTGCTGGTGTTTGCTTCATTTTTATTGCTTTCATTCTTATTCTTCTCTCTATTCTGCATGCTCTCTAATTTGGGTTTGAAACTATGAGCCAATGAAAATTGGTGGGAGAGGAGTCCCACGTCGGCTAATTAAGGGTTGATCGTGGGTTTATAGTAAAGAATGTATCTCCATCGATACGAGGCCTTTTAGAGAAACCAAAAGTAAGGCCGTGAGAGCTAATACTTAAAGTGAACAATATCATACAATTGTGAAGAATCGTGTGGTGTCAGAGCCACATGACTCTTAATTTAACAATGTCAATAGAATCCTTAAATATCGAACAAAGAAGTTGTGAACCTCGAAGGTGTAGTCAAAAGTGACTCAAGTGTCAAACAAATGGTATATTTTGTTCGAGGGTTCCAGAGAAGGAGTCGAGCCTCAATTAGGGGAGTCTCTATGGTATACTTTGTTTAAGGGGAAGATTGTTGAAAATTGTTGGAAGAGGTGTCTCACATCGGCTAATTAAGGGGTTGATCGTGGGTTTATAAGTAAGCAATACATATCTATTGGTACGAGACTTTTTAGGGAAACCAAAAGTAAAACCACGAGAGTTTATATTTAAAGTAGACAACATCATACCATTATAAAGAGTCGTGGTTCCTGCTCATATCTTTGTATTCTTTTTCACTATTCCATAGCCCAAACCCACCCATTGTTTTGTTGGAAATCATGCCCTCCATTTCTGATTGTTTTGTTTTGTCCGTTAGTTAGTGGTCGACAAAAAAGCATAACAGTTCTCTGTATGAAGCTCAAGGCTGGTAGTTGAGATCCCATATTGGTTGGAGAGGAGAACGAAACCGTCTTTATAAGGGTGTGGAAACTTTTCCACATGTGAGATCCCACATTCGTTGAGGAGGAGAACGTAACACCTTTTATAAGGGTGTGGAAACCTTCCCTTAGCAAAGGGGTTCTACAGCCTTGAAGGAAAGTCTGAAAGGGAAAACCCAAAGAGGACAATATCGGCTAGCGATAGGCCTAAAGGTGTGAAAACCTAGCCTTAGCAAACGCATTTTAAAGCCTTGAAGAAAAGCCTGAAAGGGAAAACCCAAAGAGGACAATATCTGCTAGCGATAGGCCTGGACCATTACAGAAACAACCAAGAAGAAGCAGGTTCAACAAGCCTCAATAACTAAAACACTTGGAGGTAGTTCAAATGCTTCACCTCTACGCTCGTTGCAACGGTTTAAAACTAAGAACACTCCATACGTGTGCCTACGTATGAGGACCTCGAGTCGTCTGATTACGAGGGCGATCCATTGGCAACACCTACACAAGGAGATGAGTTCTCATTGATAATGCCTGCACCACTGAAATAAATAAGCTTGGTAGCCATAGCTGAGAGCTTGTAAAGGTATTAAGATTTTGTTTGTACATATGATATTGCTTGGAGGGGGAAATGGCCTGGTTTTCATACGTACCCTTTTACAAGGAATACACAATTTAAATGTTCAAGCAGACCAATTGACTAAAGGAATGGACCAATTTGTTCTTGTCAACTAGTTTCCTCATCATCATCTTCACTACTGGCTCCAAACATGGTGGCCATTTTCAGGGCCAACTTTGCAGCCATTTCTCTCCTTTGAAAATCAGGCATCAACCTCAAGCTGTCGCGCACGTTCCCTATCTCGGACATCAACCGCTCTAAATCCTCGAGATCAAGATGTTTTCCAATGAATGGATTCGTCATTTGATCGAGTTCTCCATCCACAGCCACATGGTTTTCTTCAGCCTTGGGTGGTTCACAGATACTTTGACTAGCTTGATCTTGCTCGGCAATATCAACATCGTTTACAAGAGCTCCGGCATCTATGGACGAACCTTCTCCGTTCGACGAGCAACCTTTGAAACTAATGTCATCCCACATCTCAGCTGAACCCCCAGATAGTATTTCGTAGTCAATTTCAAAGTCAGATTCTTCTTCTGACAATTCTGGTTGGATAAAACAAAGAAGGCATATGCTTAAAATTTTAAGTAACAGATGAAATAATGAATGCAAACGAAAAAAAAAAAAAAAGAAAAACCTTCTTCTTTGGGAAATGATGGGTTGGTAATCTTATCTCCAGATTTTAGAATCATTCCAGGCCACATATGAGCAGAAAGAGCACCATAGAGCCTTTGAACTCCTTGTATATCACCATCAATTGATAAACCTGTAGATAATAGTACATGTCATTTTTTAAGAAAATGGAAGAAAGAAAAGGATGAAGAAGAATAACTTCAAGAATGACATGTGACGAGGAAGCCATATGGTTAATATTACTGTCTCTTCCTGTCCATTTTATCTCACCTTCGTAATGTAACGGCCCAGACCACCGCTAGCCGATACTATCCTCTTTGGGCTTTCCCTTTCGGGCTTCCCTTCAAGGCTTTAAAACGTGTCTGCTAGAGAAAGGTTTCCACACCCTTATAAAGGGTGTTTCGTTCTCCTCCCCAACCAACGTGGGATATCAATCCACCTCCCCCCCTTCAGGGCCCAGCGTCCTCGCTGACACTCGTTCTTTTCTCCAATCAATGTGGGACCCCCACCAAATCCACCCCCCTTCGGGGCCCAGCATCCTTACTGGGCACACCGCCTCGTGTCTACCCCTTTCGGGGAACAGCCTCCTCGTTGGCACATCGCCCGGTGTCTGGCTCTGATACCATTTGTAACGGCCCAAGCCCACCGCTAGCCGATATTGTTCTCTTTGAACTTTCCCTTTCGGGGTTCCCCTCAAGGCTTTAAAACGCGTTTGTTATAAAGGGTGTTCCGTTCTCCTCCCCAACCAACGTCGGATATCACAAAACTTATCAGGTTAAAGAAAACCATAATAAAAGCAAACAAGCATATACATACAGCATCCAAGTCAAGGGTAAGGCAAGGATCTTACATTTATCAAAATCTGCATTAGACGCACAAGCCTCGATGAACTCAATATTGCGTTCAATGCACCACTCCAAACATGACCTCCTAGTTTCCCAAGAGGAATCTTCGTCTCCCAATAAACTACTTCCTTCAATTTCATAAATTCCATATTCGCCTGTATCTGAATAATCTATAGAGGAGTCTTTATGTCTCTGCTTTTGCACAAGTTTTCTGTACTCGATATGAACTGGATGACCTGGAACAACATCTACTTTATTTCCTATGCATAATAATACATCAAATTTTTGTACATCAACATGAGCGACCCAATCCTGAAGGGTCACAAGAGATGAAAGCTGCAATGACAAAAATAATAGCAGGCATAAGAACATGTGACATCGATTATCACAATTTCACGCGAAATTAAAGAAGAAACAAAATGAAATGATGCAAATAGAGTTGACTAACATCATTCAGGTCAAAGACCATGACTAAGGCAGCCAACTGATTGAACATAGGCAACGCCTCAATGGAAAATTCCTCGTGCAAATGAGCCACTGATACTGACACATCGGCTGTGTAATATTGCGTATTGATAGTCCAACTGGTTGCCAAGGAAAAATAAACCGATTTTGAGCTCAAATTTACATCAAGCAACCTAATTTTCATTTTGATAACTGGGAGAAGAAAAATGAATTTTCTTTTACTCACTTACCCATGGACCGAAATTTGAGAGGATGAGTTCAAAGCATCTTCAAAGTCCACAGTGAGTAATCCTACAATTTCAGAAAGATATTGGGTATTGAGAATGATCAGTTTCTCTGATGCGAACGGTTGGGAAGGAGTCTCATATTGGCTAACTTAGGGAACGATCGTGGGTTTATAAGTAAGGAATACATCTCCATTGGTATGGTTATGAGGCCTTTTGGGGAAGTCCAAATGCAAAGCCATGAGAGCTTATGCTCAAAATGGACAATATCATACCATCATGGAGAGTCGTTATTCCTAACATGGTATCAAACCCATGTCCTAAACTTAGTCATGTCAATAGAATCCTCAAATGTCGAACAAAGAACTGTAAGCCTCAAAGGTGTAGTCAAAAGTGACTAAAGTGTCGAACAAAGGTTGTACTTTGTTCAAGGACTCCAGATAAGGAGTCAAGCCTCGATTAAGGGAAGGTTGTTCAAGGGCTCCATAGGCCTCAAGGAGGCTCTATGGTGTACTTTGTTTGAGGGGAGGATTGTTGAAAATTGTTGGGAGGGAGTCCCACGTTGGCCAATTTAGGGAATGATCATGAGTTTATAAGTAAGGAATACATCTCCATCGGTATGAGACCTTTTGGGAGATTGGTATGAGACCTTTTGGGGGAAACCCAAAGCAAAACCACGAGAGTTTATGCTCAAAATTGACAATATCATACCATCGTGGAGAATCGTTATTCCTAACACGAACTACCAAGTATTATGCTTTTTTTTTTTTTAATTATAATCCATGAATGTCAAGACACGCATCTAGACTAATCCCACTAACTTTACAACATTAGTCACAAAGGACAATTATATAATAAAGAAAAAAAAACAGACAACTAGCAAATACAAGTTGTCCTTCTATGAAATCGTGGCCATTTTTCTCCATTACAGATGTACAAGACGTCAAAAAAAATACTGAGATTGTACCCAGGATTATAAAAAGAACATGAATATTCAATGGTGTTCATAGAATTGAGATGTCGATCCAATCATTATCATAATGCTGTAGTAATTGAAAACTTCAGGGTCAGTATGGTTCCAACTACCAACAGGCATAATAACAATCAGCTTAATAAACTGCAACAAGTAAGAATTGAAACAGATTGCATTTGGATATGTAAGAGAAAGAGAATTACTAGAGAGGAGGGAGCGCTTGCCAACATTTGAGGATCCAATGAAAAGGATGCCAGGTCGGCTCTCCAAAGGAATTGGATTCAGATGTAATTCTTCACCCATGACTATTCTTTAATTGGAGCTCCCCAACCATCAAATTATTTTCTAATAAATGAACCAAATAAAGCACACATGAACAAACACCCAAAGACATTAGAAGTTTGAAGAGGTGTGGTGTGGTGTAGTTGAAGAATCTTCGAGCATACAAACAGAAAAATCCTTTACTATAATTTATTTCAATTCAATTAGAAAATGTGTAACTACGTGAATGATGGCAACAATCAGCAACAACAACCAAAGAAGAGAATATGGCATACAAACAGAAAAATTATATCGGTTAATCCTTCTCCCCCATTTGACTGATTTAAATCATCAAAGTAACTAACTAAAGCAAGAATTCACCACATCCACCCAGTTCGTTGTCTAAATTCTTAAGAAAAGGTAATGAAACGAGCAATAAGGTCACGTCCACTTTTTCACTGTATACTTGTGCCCAATCGATAACTTTTTTGCCACAGTTCCTCCCATTCCATTAAAAAACTCTATATTACTTGGTAAATAATGCTTCATTCCTCAGGTCTAAGTTCTTAAGAAAAGAAATATGAAATGAGTAATTACTTTTTCACTCCAAACTTCCTGTCAATAACTCTGTGCCACAAGTCCTCCCATTTAATTAAATTGTGAGATCCCACATCAGTTGGGAGGAGAACGAAGCATTCCTTATAGAGTGTGGAAACATCTCTTTGGTAAACGCATTTTAAAACCTTGAAATGAAGCTCCGAAGGGAAGCCCAAAGAGGACAGTATTTGCTAGCGGCGGCCTTGTACTATTACAAATGATATCAGAGCCAGACACCAGGCAGTGTGTCAACGAGGATGTTAGGCCCCCAAGGGGGTGGATTGTGAGATCCCACGTTGGTTGGAGATGGGAACAAAGCATTCTTTATAAAGGTGTGGAAACCTCTCCCTAACAGACGCATTTTAAAACCGAGAGGCGGACGGCGACACGTAACAGGCCAAGACGGACAATATCTGCTAGCAGTGGGTTTGGGCTGTTACAAAAAAATTACAAATGGTATCAGAGTCAGACACCGGGAGGTGTGCCAGCGAGGACATTGGGCCCCTAAGAGGAAGGTTGTAAGATGCCATATCGGTTGGAGAAGGGAACGAAACATTCCTTATAAGGGTGTGGACACCTCTCCCTAGTAGACGCGTTTTAAAACCGTAAGGCTGACGACGATATGTAACGGGCCAAAGCGGACAATATCTGCTAGCGGTGGGCTTGGGTTGTTGTACTCACCTTGCCTATACAAACTCATACACCAGCTTGGTCGTGCAGTATCATCTCACTAAGTGACCATATTTTTCCTCTCCCTTTCCATCCCAAAAGAAATCTATTGGGTTCCTACCTATTTTTCAGAAAAGAATAAACAAATGCAAAAGTCCTATCTTGACACCGGATGGTGGGCCAGCAGGGCCCACAGGGATGCTCGCCTCCCAAGGGAGGTGGATTGTGAGATCCCACATCGGTTGAAGAGAGGAACGAAACATTTCTTGTAAGGGCGTGGAAACGTCTCTCTAGTGGACACGTTTTAAAACCTTGAGGAAAAGCCCAAAAAGAATAATATCTACCGGTGGAGTTACATGAATTTCCATCTAGACGCATGACCCTTTTCCCTTAACATGGCTTGAGGACATTATCAATTAGAATGATCATAGTCTTCTTCTAAATCAGTTTTAAACTATCAACTTCGCCTTTTCATCCCTTTACACTCCTCCAGGATATATAATTCACAAGGGTTGATCATTAGACCAACGGGCATAGTTGAAGCTATTAAAACATAGAAGTAAAATCTCAAACCAATTCCCCATATCATTGAGGTATAACAATAATGGAATGCCAAAATGAAAACAGTTTGGAACTGGAAAAATGAATCCAAAGAACCATCATAATCTAGAAAGTAGAAGTCAGGGGAGTGTTACCTGGACATCTTGACCCAAAATCTGAGATACAACCAGAAAAGATCAGCCCAACAATTGTAGAGATTCGGGGTAAGAAAAGGACGATGATAGAAAACGCCTGATTAAGAAAGTGGCATCCGTGTAGGCGTGCGTTAAGAGAGGGTTTATCGAGCGGGGTTTCCGTCGACGAATTGGGATAGATGGGCGGCTGACGGTTGGACAGCGGGAGGAGATACGGGCAGATTTGTACAGAAACGGCCGCCGGAGTCAGTAATTTAATAAGAGACGGAGAAATTTAAGAAATTTTAACAAAAATATTAAACTTAACCGTAATAATACTGAATTTTAACTTATTTTTAAAAAGTTAATTTTTTTATTAAAAAATATTTATATTTATAATTGTTTTAAGAAAAATCGGATTACGCCCACATTTTATGTATTTATGTAATTTGAGTTCTTATTCCTTTAAAAACATTATATAAATTTTCACGTCACAACCCATGCACGTCGGTACTAATATTTACTTCTTATATCAAACACGTTGGTCGAAAAAAAAAATTCTTAAGACAAAAAGAAACCATACTTCTTTTGACATCGTTTGTATACGCAATTTTTTTTTTTTTCATTAACGACTCTAACCAAATTGCCTTTATCCTAAATCAAGTCTCAAGACTCAATATTGCATCTACTCTGAGCCAAAGTTCTTAAAATGCAATATCTTATTTCATTTCAACATCTTGATTTCATTAACACACCCTCGTGCTTCTACATTAATTTGAGACTTGAATCTCCTTTGGGTCAAAATAGGCTTGGTAATTCGAGCACTTACCAAAACAATCCAAGCAAATACCATGCTGATTGAGAACTATCTAGTTTCACTAATGGTTTATGTACCACCACAAGCTTTGCTATGTCATTTTCCTTCATAGCTCGCTTGGACACACTTATCGAGAATTGGTCCATAAGTAAATTTTATAACACTTTTATTTTCATATCAAGTCACTAGTGCACTCTGTGTTGAAACCTAACCCTATAAGAGAACCTTCGTCTTATGGAAAGAGGTGCATGTTAGCATACTCGTGTCACCGATATTGTCCTAAAAAATATTTTCAGAGTAAGTGTCAAGACACTCGTCTTGCAAGCTTGCTCATATCATGCCACGTGCATGAGCCACATGGTGATTCACTTAAGCTATCAAGTTCAAGGATGGTGGAGAGCCAACCTCATATGCATATGATATAACACAAAAGTTAACTCATCATACTTTACTTTTAAACCAACCAACATAAATGACATTGCAAAGGTTATCCTAAATAACCTACCTCCAAAATGCTATAATGTTTTCCCATCTATCCCTCTCCGTAAACTTGCCAAATCAACAATTATATGATAGGGTTCACAACAAGCATTCTCCTTCGACAGTTGTTTTCAAACTAACTTTGAGAAACCCAGGCTGAGTCTATTATCAATTACTCTTCCCCTACTGGGAACAAATTTCTTGGAGGTAATGTTCCGCATCCAATGCTGCCATGCAACCTGCACCTCAAGAAATAAATATTAGCCAGCAATAGGAATCAACTTGACTTGAAAACCATTATATGGAGGACCAATTGAAAACATTGCAAGTGAAAGAAAGACATGGCTTTCGTACAAGGAGGACATTTTTTAAGGCGAAAAGGAAAAGGGGCTAAATCTAAAACGAGCCAAAATGATTCTTGTCCAATATTGTTTTTGTTTCAAGCCTGAGAGTGTTCAACCTGAAAACTCCAAAATGATTCTTAGACACAAATTTTAAGCCAAAACCAGCTCTACTTTACCATCAAAATACAAATTTAAGAAATAATAGGAAGATGGATGGCTAACTTTTTTTTTTTTTTGGGAGGCAAATTTGGAGAGAAGAGTGGGGCAAGAGGGATCTACAATGGGACGTATATCGAACCAAGATTATATAAAAAGTTGTACTTGGTGAAGGGTTTGAAGCTGATATACTCACATTGTGGCAATAACTGTGGTATGTATAAATTTGAGCAATAAAGACCCCAAAGGCCTAGGAAATACGTGGGGCTTAGTAGAAATTCGAGATGGTTTTAATAACCCCAAATGTCAAACTAAAGTTTCATGAATGTCCTGCCTATTACCGTAATTACACGCATTGCCAGCCAGTTTCTACTTGTTGATTTTCGGTGAGATCTCACATCACATTAGTTGGAGAGGAGAATGAAACATTCCTTATAAGTGTGTGGAAACCTCTCTCTAACAGACGCGTTTTAAAACTTTGAGAGGAAACTCAGAAGGGAAAGTCCAAAGAGAACAATATCGGCTAGCGGTGGAGTTACATTTCTACCCCTACTTCTCATCCATTAAGGAATTCTTCATCCAAACTCTTGTACATTTCTTCATCACTTGACTTTTACCTCTAAAGGAAGCTTTCTATTAGTCCCACAAATTCCCCCATCCTAACAGATTCTTGCTAACCACGAGAGTAAAACTACCCCCTCTTTCCATTGACCACTCAAACTACCTCAACAAAGACCCGTTTATTTACATATCTCTCCAACAAACTCAGTTCCTATCCTTGTAAGAAAATATTAAGAACAATTGGGAAAGAAAACCCGCTATTTAATGTCATTGAGCACTAAAAGGTTGACCTATATCAAGCATTCAACCTTCACATCAAAATTTAGAATCATTTTATCTAATGAATCATAACATTAACCTGATCTAATCTAAAACAATAACAACAATACATCGCGAAAATACTTAAACACTCCTACTTCTCTGTTATGAATCAGGTTCACTACCATATTAGCATGTTAAAAAAAACCCAATAAACAAAACAGGGCTCCACAACTCATAAATTTACCATGAAGACTCATCCAATTTTATTTCGGGTTCTGCATAAGGGCTTTATGCATGTTGGATTTTTATTTTTCTTTTAGGCCTAATAATGATATAACAACAGAAACGCAGCTGCAATTACATCATAAATGCATTTTGTAGGTGCAATAGGATCCTTTTTGGGGCAAAGCTATACAATTCCATGCCCTCAAATTATATATTACCCAAAAACCTGTCACTTGATTTTCTAGTCTCCCCTAACACACCAACACCTTTTTCTCTCCATCCTCAAGTCATTTCCCTCACTTATGGCCATGTCTTGTGCGCCAATAGTAAGAGGAAGATGTTTGTTAATTTGTATGAGCCCATTACAGAATTTTTTAGTAAGAAGAGAATTAAAATAGGAAGAAGGAAAATGAGTGGAAACCGGAAATTTTTTCTTTATACTGACCCGTTCCAGCAGCTGTGATAGCTTGTCTGTACTTCTTGTCCTGAACATCACCAGCCGCAAAGACTCCCCGGATACTGGTCTGCGTCGTCCCTGGCTTCGTCAGCACATAGCCATCCGAATCGAGTTGAAGTTGTCCAGCTAAGAATTTGGTAGCTGGTTCGTGACCAATAGCGAAGAACAATCCGGAAACCTTCAAATCGGAAACCTTTCCGGAGACCAGATTATGGACCTTCAGACCCCCCAGGGCTCGTCCATTAGCGTCGCCGTACGCTTCCTTAACCACCGAATTCCAAATCACCTCGATTTTAGGGTTGCTGGAGACGCGCTGTTGCATGATCTTGGAAGCTCTGAAGGTGTCTCTTCGGTGGATAATATACACTTTGGAGCCATACTTGGTGAGGAAATTGGCTTCCTCCATGGCGGAATCTCCGCCCCCAATGACCGCCAAGGGCTTGTTTCTGAAAAGAGGCGCAGCGCCATCACAGACAGCGCAAGCCGAAATACCTCGATTCCAGAACCCATCCGCTTCGCCGGAACCAGGAAAGGTTAATCGCTTCGCAACCGCACCAGTAGCGACAACCACAGAGTCGGCAAGGACGGTCATGGAATCAGTAAAGACCTTAAATGGCTTGGATGAGAAATCGACCTTGGTTACGGTCTCGGAGTAGATCTGAGTGCCAAAGCGAAGCGATTGTTTGCGGCAATTGTCCATGAGTTCGATGCCAAGAATGCCTTCGGGAAAACCAGGGAAGTTTTCAACGTCGGTTGTGGTAGTGAGCTGGCCGCCGGGGGCAATGTCGTTGGCCATCCATCCTTCGAAGAGAATAGGCTTGAGCTCAGCGCGGGCGGCGTAGATAGCTGCAGTGTGGGCAGCGGGGCCACTTCCGATAACGCAAAGCTTGGTTTTAAGGGTCTTGGGAGCAGCCGCCATGGCTGTCGAGCTTGTTGAGCTGGTGGATATCGGAGCGAACGCTACTGGAGGAAGGACAGAGGCGGCGCAAATGGAAAAACAACGCTTTTCGCGGTAAACTCGGAATGGTATTCAGCCCCCTATTATTCCCCGGCCTCCAAAGCGAGTATCCATTCTCAATTGGACCAGCCTTCTCTTTTTACTTTTGACTTTGACTGTACAGGTTTTTCTTTTTGCTTTTTTAACAAAATTGGAATAAAATTTTGTAAACGATGTTTAAAAGAATTATTAATTAGTATTTATGCCCACAAAGTGCATATTTCTGATCTTCTAACTTTTAAAAGAATAACTTAAAAAAAATTAGAACTATAAATTACAAAGTCTACGAGAGAATATATTCTAGAATCTTTTATATTCTAGAATCTTTTGTACGGGATACAACTTATAAACTTAAATTATAGTTTAACATGTTTCAATATGGAGATTGGTCAATCCTTTGAACACATCTTTTGATTTAATTAGTTTCTTATTTAGTAGCTATCCTTACATACTAGTACTTGTATGCTTCTAGCTAGAATTTTATTGAAAATGGGAGCATATAGATGGATTCGGATCAATATAGAATTATTACACCACGTTTATTCTATCTTTTCACTTTCCTTGATCATAATAGGCATAATTCAAACAATTTATGCAGCTTCAACATCTTTGAGACAACACAATCTTAAAAAAAGAATCGCTTATTCCTCCGTCTTTCATATGAGTTTCATAATGTGATATTCCACATTGGTTGGGGAGGAAAACGAAACACTTGGTGTGAAAACCTTTTCTTAGCCGACGCATTTTATAAAGCCTTGAGGGGAAGCCCGAAAGAGAAAGTCCAAAGATGACAAAATTTGCTAGTAGTGGACTAGGACCGTTAGAAATGGTATTAGAGCCAGACACCAGGCAATGTGCTAACGAGGAGGCTGTTCCCCAAAGGGATAGACACGAGGCAGTGTGCCAATAAGGACGTTGGCCCCGAAGGGGTGGATTTGGTGGAGGTCCCACATTGATTGGTGAAAGGAACAAGTGTCAGCGAAGGCACGATATCTCACGTTGGTTGGGATGGAGAACGAAACACGGGTGTGGAAACTTTTCCCTGGCAGATGCGTTTTAAAACTTTGAGGGGAAGCCCAAATGGAACAATATCTATTAGCGGTAGACTTGTACGTTTTAAAACCTTGAGGGGAAACTCGAGAGGAGAAGCCTAAAAAAGACAATATCTGCTAGTGGTATACTTGAGCCGTTCACATAATTATAGGAATTTGTTCTATAAGCGATACGGGACTCAATGGAGTTATTTTACAAATAATTTCTCGTGAATGTAATTTGTTAGATAGATATTGTTTTAAATTTAATAAATGTAATTTGAAAGGTTTAGAGTTGTGGTTCGCCTATCGCTGCGGGTGGGACTCAAGATTGGCACCGCAAGCGGCTTGTCTGGACCTACTTGGGATGAAGGGAGCCTTGTCCCTCACCATTTACGTGCTCTTTGCATTGTTTCTGCATACACAACAAGCAACATCGCTTTGAAGCATCAGATATCAAACTATGGGATTCTTTTTCCCTTCATGCTTTATACTTTTATGGTTATGAACCTAGGATGAATAGGGAAAGTAGAAGACATGATAACCGAATTTCGACTCATTCTGGGAATAGTATAAGCCTATGTAATGATGCAAAAGTTCTTTCAATAACTTTTAAACCAACAAACGTAAATACAAATTACCCAATGATTATCCCGAATAACTGACCCCGAAAATGCTATAATATTTTCGCATTTATCCCTCCTTGTAAACTTATGAAGTCAACAATTATATGACAGGGTCTACAACAAGCACCCTTCAACAATCATTCTTGATATTTGGCCATTATCTTCAAATAATTTCTCAACGGCCAACTTTGAGAAACCCAGGCAAAGTCTATTATCAATCACTCTTCCCCTCCTCAGAACCAATTTCTTGCAGGTAATGTTCCGCATCCAATGCTGCCATGCAACCTGCACCACAAGAAATAAATCTTAGCCAACGAATCTGAAGCAACTTGAATTGATAAACCGTTGCGGAGGACAAATTCGAAACATTGTAAGTGAAAGAAAGACATGGTTTTCGTACAAAAGGGAAATGCTTTAAGGCAAGAAGGACCAAAAGTCCCATTGTCTTGAGCTCAATACATAACACAGGCTAAACCTCTCATCTTCTCTTCAATGGTTCTTAGACACGAATTTTAAGCCAAAACAGACTTTACTTTACCTTCAAAAACATAAATTCAAGGGCTTGGGAGGAGGGCAAAGAAATACTGGGAAGATCGATGACTAATTTTTTACTTGGGAGGAAAATCCGGAGAGAAGGGTGAACAATGGGGCATATATTGAAACCAAGATTATGTAAAAAGTTGTTGAATAAGAAAAATAATACTAATTATTAGAAAAAGAACTTAAGCATACCATGTTAGTAATCAATTATCACAATGTCAGGAAGCTTCTGACATAAATGTTAGCACAGAGATTATTGAAAATTTTGCTTGAAAATTTTGCTAGCATATACCATTGTAAGAAGGGTGAATAGCCAAATATGTATCTAGGATTAGCTTTAAAAGGAAACCACAAATCTTTTTCCTTCGGGAAGATTATTATTGAGAAAATAGAAAGCAAGTTGTCAACATGGTCATCATGTTAAACTTCAAAAGCTAGAAGGCTCACCCTAATATAAGCCACACCGAAATGCCACAAAAAGTGGCTACAGATATAGTAAGGCTATTCAGGAACTATCTGTGGAAAGATGGCACACACCTTATTCGATGGAATATCATAAACCTCCTAGCAGAAAGGGAAGACTCGATCTATTTTTGATAAAGAAGAAGAACAAGGCTCTCCTTGCATGATGGATAAAGGGATATCATCTTGAATAAAATGCCTTGTAGAGAGAAACTTATAAAAGCTAAATATACTCCTACTTCATGCAAAAATCGACCCCTCCATCTTCTGCAAAGGGGCCTTGGAAGTACATAAAGAAATATCAAAACCTTATCACCAACCAAATTCGCCATAGGGTGGGATAGGGTGGGTGATGGAGGAAGCACATCATTGTGGACCGATCCATGGATTGAAAACAGCATATACTAGCCCTGCGGTATCCACTTTTGTACAAACTCTCTCATAACAAAAGAGCCCCAATCAAAGAAACATGAAATGTTGTTAACAAATTATGGGACCTGAAGCTGGGTAGAAACCAAAAGGATACCAAAGCAATGGAATGAGCTCAATTAAGCCACAAACTTGCCCCAGTTGTATTGTCAAATGAAACAGACTCATTGACTTGGCTTCGGTAACGGGGTCTTCTCTACAAATCTTTGATAATAGACATACTGGGAAAAAGTAGAAGCAATAAATCTCACGCCGGCAAAGATAGTATGAAAAAGAAATCACCCTAAAAATGTGAAGTTCTTCTTTTGGAAAATAGAGCATAAAGTCATTAGAACAAGTGAAAATCTTCAAAAAAAAAAAAGAATGTCCTACATAAAGCTTCTGTTTCCTATGAAAATTTCCAAGAATTCAAAAACATGGGTGGTTACTATGATCCACTACCAATGTGGCCCATGGGAAGTTATTAACTAAATAGTGTGGGTCAGTGGACATATTCAATTAGCCTCCTTGCGCTTGCTCAACAGTGTGCTTGAGAGTATACTGAGTAATAAGGGAGAGTTATACTTGGTGAAGGGTTTGAAGTTTAATATACTCACATTGTCGCTAAAAGTGTGGCATGTATAAATTTTTTTAAGGAAATAAATAAATTAGCTGTTTGTGAAGTGAGTGTCCAGGCTAAACTCTTTCGCAGGTCTTTTGATTCACTTTTAAGGATTCATACCCACCCAAGAGGTGGTGTTAAACTCAAATAGGTAAGTTTTGTTAGTGATTGGGTATCTAACAAAATGGTAGGCCATGCAAGGATGAGTAACGAGATATGCCAAGAAGATCCATGGCGAGGCTGGGAGTTCATAGGGCAGGAAAAAAAAAATCAAGTCCCAATAAAGACCCTATAGGCCCAGCAAGTATCTAAGGGTAGGTAGAAATTTGAGATGGTTTCAATAACCTCTTGAATGTCAAACTAAAGTTTCATGAAAGTATACTACAATTACATTGTCAACCTGTCTCTATCGCAAGATTATTGATTTTATACTTATCATCCATTAAGGAGTTCTTCTCCCAATTATACATCTCTTCGTCATTTGATTGTTCCCTCCACAGGAAACTTTCTATTAGTCCACAAAATTCCTCCATCCTAACAGATTCTTGCTAATCAGGAGAGTGAAACCACCCCCTCTTTCCATTGACCACTCGAACCACCACAACAAATAAGCCCATTTGTTTACATATTTCTCCAGACTTGGAATAATTGGGAAAGAAAACCAGCCTTTAATGTCATTGAGCAACTAAAAGGTTGACCTACATCAAGCATTCAACCTTTAGATCAAAATTTAGAATCATTTAATCTAAAGAATCACAACAAGAAACTGATCTAATCTAAAACAATAATAACACATATCCAAAATAATTCGACGCTCCTACTTCTTTATCATGTATCCTTCACTACCATATCTGCATGTTCAAAAAACTCAATTCAAAAAAAAGCAGAGCTCCACTTAGATTTTAGCAACTCCTCATAAATTTACCATGAAAACACATCCAATACGATTTAGAGTTATGGACCAAGGCTTAAGGCATGTTAGATTACTATTTTTATTTGGGACAAATTACGAGAATATTTGGGAAATTACCACCTATTTTATGTATTCATGTTGTACAAGCCATGTAGCTTCTAAAAGTTATCTGCTAACCACCATTTGAGCAAATTGGACGTCACATCAGATTAAACTAGGGAGATGATTCCTTATCTTCTCCTATTTAGAGCGATTAGCATACATGTCTGTTCAAACAGTTTCTAGGAAGTAAACTGATTTTATGTACCCCATGCACTATCGAGGTTATACCTTAAAGTAGATAAATATTTGAACTTTTTTAAAATAACAGCAAAAAAGAAAAAAAAAAAGATACGGTTCTCTTTCTTTTACCAAGAATAGAACCTTGCTTCAGCAAAGCAATGCTTTTAAGTGCAAAAAGCTTTTGCCTGGTGATGTACCTAATGCCTCAAAACACAGGCACCAAGTGTTTGGAAGTTAAGGAGAGCATTAAAATGGGGAGAAGGAAATTGAGGATGGAAACCAGAAAGTTTTTTACTGACCCGTTCCAGCAGCTGTGATAGCTTGTCTGTATTTCTTGTCCTGAACATCACCAGCCGCAAAGACTCCCCGGATACTGGTCTGCGTCGTCCCTGGCTTCGTCAGCACATAACCATCAGAATCGAGCTGGAGTTGTCCAGCTAAGAATTTGGTAGCTGGTTCGTGACCAATAGCGAAGAACAACCCAGAAACGTTCAAGTCAGAAACCTTTCCGGAGACCAGATCATGGACCTTCAGACCCCCCAGGGCTCGTCCATTAGCGTCGCCGTACGCTTCCTTAACCACCGAATTCCAAATCACCTCGATTTTAGGGTTGCTGGAGACGCGCTGTTGCATGATCTTGGAAGCTCTGAAGGTGTCTCTTCGGTGGATAATATACACTTTGGAGCCATACTTGGTGAGGAAATTGGCTTCCTCCATGGCGGAATCTCCGCCCCCAATGACCGCCAAGGGCTTGTTTCTGAAAAGAGGCGCAGCGCCATCACAGACAGCGCAAGCCGAAATACCTCGATTCCAGAACCCATCCGCTTCACCAGAGCCGGGAAAGGTTAATCGCTTCGCAACCGCACCAGTAGCGACAACCACAGAGTCGGCAAGGACGGTCTTGGAATCAGTAAAGATCTTAAATGGCTTGGATGAGAAATCGACCTTGGTTACGGTCTCGGAGTAGATCTGAGTGCCAAAGCGAAGCGACTGGTTGCGGCAACGGTCCATGAGTTCGATGCCAAGAATGCCTTCGGGAAAACCAGGGAAGTTTTCAACGTCGGTTGTGGTAGTGAGCTGGCCGCCGGGGGCAATATCGTTGGCCATCCATCCTTCGAAGAGAATAGGCTTGAGCTCGGCACGGGCAGCGTAGATAGCAGCAGTGTGGGCAGCGGGGCCACTTCCAATAACGCAAAGCTTGGTTTTAAGGGTCTCGGTAGCATCCGCCATGGCTGTGGAGCTTGTTGATATGGTGGCGATCGGAGCGGAAGGTATTGGAGAAGGTGGGATAGAGGCGCGGCAAATAGAATACAAGGCTTTTCGCAGTAAACTTGGAACGGTATTCAGCCCTCTATTATTCCGATTGCCTCCGAAGCGAGTGGCCATTGACTATTTAGATTTTTTTAAAAGGCTGTTTTACGTGTCCTTCCGATCAGAGCATAGCTTATAATAAATGAGACATTAAATAAGATTTTAAAAAGTGGTGTCATGTGCCTATCGTGTAAAATAACGTTGAATTATCCTTTGCTTCTCCATTTTTTTATTTTTTGGTGCCAAGCTTGTCACCTTACCCATGGAGTGGAGTTCCTTTCCGGTATTTGATTCTCATGATTTACTAAACACGACTCTTCACAATGGCATGACATTGTCTACTTTGAGCATACATTCTCATAGTTTTGTTTTGGGCTTCTCGAAAATAACTCGTACTAATGGAGAGAGTATTATTTGATTATAAATTTATGATCATTCCCTAAATTAGCGGACATGGGACTTTTATCATCGAACATTCAAGTTATATGCATGTGTTGGACATAGCACGTTAGCCAAACTAACGTGTTTGTGATTCTTAGGTCTTTGAAGGGTGTTGGTGATCGATTGTGGTTGACAATAGCGACGAGGGTGAATGATGGACGAGGGTGAATGATGGCTTGGGACAACCACGATGGATGTGAAGATGAGAAATTTAAGGTTAATGTAGGAATTTGGTCATTTTTATATAATGTAAAATTTTAAAATAGAAGATGAGAAATTTAAGGTTAATGTAGGAATTTGGTCATTTTTATATAATGTAAAATTTTAAAATAGAAGTCATCTAAATAAGTCTATTTTAAGGTTTTTTCTGATCATTATAGTTTTGGGTTTTTCTGATCATTATAGTTGCTAGGCATTGTTGAGAGGGAGTCTTAAGTTGATTTAGAAAATGATCATGTATTCATAAATTTCTAAGCCATAAGCCATTTTAATAAATTAATAGTAAATCCGCTAGAGTTAATATTAAGACAATATCGTACCAACTGCATCAATGGAAGTGGAAACTGTGGAGGTCTTGATGAAATACAAGCAATCCGCAATGGCTTCCGCGTAGAAGGAGTTAGAGCAGCGGAACGATCTCAGCCTGCACACGGCGACGCACTTCAGTTGCGCAGCCGAACAAGGCTTTGGTCTCCGCCTCTTCTTAATCCCAATAATGGACCGCAAGCTCCGGGAATAGGAGCGACACCATGAATTTAAGATCCGCAACAGCCGCACGAACTTCGCCCGCAGCCTGGAGACGAGTGAATCTCCTGGAGTTGAGACAAAAGCCTCTGCAGGAGCGCCGCCGCCTAATCCTCTGATATGTAATAGGATCCATTGTCTAATCGGAGTTTCTTTCGGTGGAAATCGACTCTCACGTGAGAATGGTTGAAAGTTGAAACCGAATGAAAATGATTATTTATATATGCAACTGGAAAGTGAAAGTGGGGAAAATTTTGTATAATTATTTATTTTAAAATATCAGATATAAATATTTTAATTTTAAAAAATATTAATTAAATTGGTTACCTGAATTGCTATACTAATTAAAGTCTTATCTTTTAAATATAATTATGTATTCTAAAATTTTAAAGACATTTTAGATTAACATATTATAAACATTTATTAGTTAATTCACAATTTGGCCGGCCAAATATGTTATTATTATTTTTAATTTTTTAGAAAAAGGCAAAATGTTAAATTTAAAACATCTATTTATTCATTTCAAACATAGAATTAAAATCAATATTTATTTTATATTTAAATAAAAAATAAATACTTATAGGAGGTGATTATTGGTGGACCTATTTTAATTTAAAGAAAAAAGTATTTTTAAAAAATAATATTAATCATATCCCCTTTGGAAGACTTTCACGAATTTTTGTTTTACAACTATTAATATTAATTTGAATTTAAGATCCGGTCGGTTCAACTCTCTTTAGGCTCATTGACGGACCGACTCCGACCGAAAAAGGCTATAAACCGACCGATGAAGTTGGTTCGGTCGGTTTGGGTCGATGGGCTCGGTTTGTCGGAAATTTTTGGTGGCCTCATTATTACAATGTGAAGTGCAAAAAGGATCTGGCGGGTGGTGGTATTAAGAGTAAAAATAAGTAAAGAAATGGAGCCCCCGCCATTGCTAGGGCTTTGGTTCCATGCCAGATCTCTCTTCATCCAACGACGAAGAACATAGCAATGTCGTTGAAGCCTTCGGATTTGGACTCTTCAGCTTTTGATGCGCAATCTTCGTCCAATCCGATTCCCTCGGATGCTACTCCGGTTCCCTTGGATCCCCCCTCCACCTCCTCCACCCTCTCTGAATCTGAAGAAAATCACTGCTCATCGTCCTCACCTTCCTCCACACCACCTCCGGTTCATTTACCTCTCTCTTGGCCTCCCGATGCCACTCTTTCCCTTCAATGGATTCAGCATCTCATCGCCGCTTTCGATTGGTCTTCCAAAAATTTATCTCCATCCGAGTTTCCTTCTGTTCTTCCCGTCTCTGTTTTCGACACTCTAATCCTCACAGCTTCCAAAATCCTCCACAAAGAACCCAATTGCCTTAGAATCCTCGACGACTCAGTCGCCAGCAGCGACTCGACTGTAGTCGTTGTCGGAGACATCCACGGGCAATTTCATGATCTCATCTTTCTTCTGCAGGATGCTGGGTTTCCTTCTGATAATCGTTTCTTTGTCTTCAATGGTGATTACGTCGACAGAGGGGCTTGGGGTCTTGAAACTTTTATTCTCTTATTGGCTTGGAAGGTATTTATGGTCTGATTTTAGTTCTCTCTTTAGCACCTTCGCTTACTTTTAATCTTTCATGTAATCATGCTCCGTGTATTGTCCGGGATTTTATGTTATGCGTACAGTAGCATGTGACCTGCTGATTAATTCTTTTTCTAGTCTCTGTTCAATCTCTATCAGCTCAGCCTAGTAATTGTTCTCCCATTTATTAAAATAAAAAACATCGCATCACGTATATCCTTGCTACTTTGTAGTGTTTCTTTGCCTTGAACAGGGGGTTTTCATTTGATTAAATTCTGATGGATAATGTCTAAAGGTGTTTATGCCACATCGGGTATTTCTTCTTCGTGGAAACCACGAGTCCAAGTACTGCACATCCGTTTATGGTTTTGAGAAGGAGGTTCTAACCAAGTACGGAGACAAAGGTAAGCATGTCTATCGGAAGTGTTTGGGGTGTTTCGAAGGGCTGCCTTTGGCCTCCATTATAGCTGGACGTGTATTTACGGCTCATGGAGGACTTTTCCGCAGCATATCAGTTCCTTCATCTAAAAGATCAAAAGGGAAGAAAAATCGTAGGATAATCTTAAATCCTGAAGCCAACGGGTTATCTCTTGGTTCATTAGAGGAACTATCCAAAGCCAGAAGATCGGTTCTTGATCCCCCATGGGAAGGCTTGAATTTAATACCTGGTGATGTGTTGTGGTCTGATCCCTCGATGACTCCCGGGCTCTCCCCAAATAGAGAGAGAGGCATAGGTCTCTTGTGGGGTCCTGATTGCACTGAAGAATTCTTGAAAAAATTCGATCTGAAGGTAATTTTATCTAAGTCATCGCTTTGTCAATTAATTTGAGATGTTAACAATGTGCATGTGTGTGTGTTTGGATTACGATCTCTCTTTATTCTCTAAAAGATACATTTTATACAACCCTCCCTGGGTTTGGGGCTTGACCTTCTTCCCCCCTTTTGGTTATTTTCTGTCATCTATAAAAAATGTACCTTATAGGAGATACATTGTTAAGAATCTCATAAACGATAAGAATCAACTGAAGAGAAAGTTTTGGAACAGATTACCTTGATGATCAAGATCAAGAGTAAAAAAAAATATTGTTTCTAAACTCGTGATTCGAATCACTTCACAGCAAGTTTGATCAACACCACTTGAACGACTCTAGCATGCAAGTTCTAGACACAAGAATTTGCAAAGTGAAAAACTTAGCTCTCAACACAGCGAAAATAGAAACTCTATTTCTATTCTTTTCTTTTATTGTAGACATCACATTTTGAATTTAAAAGAATAGAGTTTCTATTTTTACTTTGTTGAGAGCTAAGTTTTTTACTTTACAATACAAACTCTTGTGTTTATAACTTGTATGTTAGAGTCATTCAAGTGGTGTTGATCAAACCTCTTGTGGAGTGATTCGAATCACGAGCTTAGAAACAAGTTTTCTTTACTCTTGATTTTGATCATCAAGGTAATTTGTTCTAAAATTTTCTCTTGGGTTGATTCTTATCGTTTATGAGATTCTTGGATAATTTAGATCTAAAGGTCTTGTTTTTCAACAAGGTTGTTAGAACAAATCCCAAGAGTTTCATAACATACATTTTTAATTCAAAATTTTAGCTAAAGGAATTATTATACTAGTTTTACTGGTGGTGGCGGTCAATGTGTCTGAAACTTGTTCTAAATGTTAAATAAAAATTTAAAATCACTCAACTATAAAATGTTCTCGAGTAATAAATGGTTGATCAAGGAATACTCTTCGATTATAATTTTTTTACTTGGACTGGGCCCAAGCTTATTTTTTACCTTTGTTGAACAAAAACGTGATTTTTGTATTATAGAAGTCAATTATACGTGACATGAACTACTAAGTCGTCTCCGAATCCTTGTTTCTAGGCTCTTTTGTAACTATTTGCTTGGTCTTATTTCTCTTGACGGGAGTCCTTGTAATTTGACTCTTTTTTTATGGGCCTTTTCTTTCTTGTATGCATGCTTATTCTTTCATTTTCTCCATCAAAGTCAAGTTTTTTTCATTGAAAAAATCATTGCAACTGTTTGCATGTGAAACCGTTGCATCCTTGAGGACAAGGCTACGGACTTTGACTTCTTTTTTGAATACCTTTCTTACATTTCTCTCACTTGATGTAAATTCTCCCTCATATTTTTAGCCTTACTTCTCTGACTTCACATTTTTTTTATAGGAGACAATGATGATTGAAATTTACAAAAGGATGTAGTATCCATGATGTTTACAAAGGCAATTTTTTTTTTTTTTTTTTTTTAAAATCATATTGACACCTTTGTCTCTTTTGTAATTACATCTCATCAATGAAATGAATGACGCTTGTTTCTCATAAAAAAAAAAATGAAAAAGCAAAAGGGCGGAGGCAATAACTATATATCTTTCCAGAAGTACGTTCTGCTTACTTCTCCTGTTCTTATATATGTAGAAGCTTAATGTATAGATCAAGCCTCGTGATATGCTTCTAGGGATTTTCGTTACTTGCTGGTTTCTTTCTCCCTTCTTCCAAGAGTATTCCAACCCTCCTCTCCATTTCCGATCTTTTATGTATTTTGTCTCCTTTCATTTCTTCCGCAGCTGACTTTACTATATCCTTCATAGATTACCCTTTCATGATCCTTCCCTTTGACGTGGTGATTTTGGTGCTTTAATTCTAAAGTCGTCAAAATAGAGAAGAAAACAATGAACAATATAGGTCATGTGTTTGAGAGGCTTGTTCTGTTCTTGAATTCCTAATTTGCTTCCTCTCTTTCGTCTCCTTTAATATTGTACCCCTGAACTCACTGACTAACTAGTAAAAACCTGTCCAACTGCCTAACTCTCTATCTGGCATCTAACATTAGCATATGCCGTTTGAACACTACCAACAATACTCAACTCTAGGTGTATCTTTTATGACATAAAGCAAACTGTCTAGAAGGCCTTGGTCAATTAGTGATGGTAACCTTTTCCTTTTTTGTTGTGTAGCTAATTATCAGATCCCATGAAGGTCCTGATGCTAGAGAAAAGAGACCCGGTCTTGGAGGAATGGATCAGGGTTACACGATAGATCATGTTGTAGATTCTGGGAAATTGATTACTTTGTTTAGTGCTCCAGACTATCCACAATTTCAGGTATTGACTGGATCTTTATCTCTTTATCTAGCGGTTGACATTGATTTGTTTTTAATCTTTGTACTTCTTTCAAGTTCTTCTCTTTTGTCTATTTAAACTAAGCTTGGAGGGATAAGGTTTCTATCAATCACCTTGGCAGATTAAAAATCAGTTTCAGCCATCCGTGATGTTTTGCCTCTAGAAATCAGTATTAGTAGAATATCACACGTTGCCTGGTAAAAAAGAATTGCAATCTGTACGACATTTTTTTTGTTTCCATTTGAAAACTACTTGTGCTACGTTTATTTTTCCCCAATGGGAAGTTTTTTTCTATTTCAGCTTCTGCAGTCTTTTAAACATAATGGTATCATGTATGTTTGGTGGGCACAAGTTTGAAGATAAGTAGTGAAGAGATAGTTACACATAGGGTTTCTTTTTTAAAAATTATTAATTATAAATGTAACGACATTCATTAGTATCTTGTTAATTTTTTCTTTGTTGTAACGGGTCAACAATATATTAGTTTTATTTCCTTAAGGGCAATATAAACATCTTTTGAAAAAAATAACAATATCTTTTAAACTTGAATAAGCGTGTGGTTTTGAAAGACCCTTCAAAATATTCTACCAAGAACATTTTTAGATTTCTCCTTACCTCAATTCTTTGAGAGAGGTTGATCTCTCCCCCAAGCTAAAAAAACAAAAAGATCTTTCTTAAGGCTTCTCCTTACCTCAATTCTTTGAAGGCACATGCCTATCGTGCACTTTCTTATACGTGTATTGGAGGGTTTTTTAAAACAATGACTACGAACTGAAGTAGGAGATAATTCACATCTAAATATTGCAGTACAAAGGCATTTCATTGTCTTGATAAATGAGTAAATTTGATATTACCTTTTATTTCACCTGAAGTGAGAGAACTGTTTTCCTTTCTGTTTTTCCCTGCAGGCTACTGGGAAGAGGTACAAAAATAAAGGTGCATATATTGTTCTAGAACCTCCGAATTTTGATGTTCCACTCATTCATAGTTTTGAAGCCATTACTCCACGACCGAAGGTAGGAAGCTATTACTTTGTTTAGAAGATTATTTTCAAGATGGTGAATCTTTCCTACTTAGATATTAAAACCATATTTTAAAACAATTCAGGTGCTTGCGTCATGTCCTATGACTTACGGCCCAACACAGTTATCCAATAGCTTAAAAAATCGTATCAGAACATGAGCTTTCAATGTTTCTTTATTAACTGAATTGATGTAAATTTCCATCTTTGTTCCTTAGAACTTAATGACACAAAGGTAAAACCTCCACACTATGTCTATTTATCCTCCTCCTCCTACTCTTTAATCAAAGGTCTTAATGTTCTCGGGCTCCATTAGGAGGAAAACCTAAACATGCAGCTTTTTGGGACCCTGTGTACAACGAAATCAGGAGAAATTGGCCAAGTGGAAGGGATTTCTGATTTCTGAAGGAGGTGGAGCCACCTTGATTGATGCAGTTTTAATTAGCATCCCTTATTAATTTCCATCTATCTTTAACTTTGCATATCAGAACACTAACTTTCCTTGGACTTAAGCTGATTGTTGAAAACAGATCCTTAGGCAAGGAAGAGTGAGATGTCTGATATTTGTATTCTTCAAATTCAATATCCTTCAAGTTTCTTCTAGTTTCTAATTTCCATTATGTATGAATAGAAACCCAATTTTCACCAGGATAGGGGACAAAAGGAAAAGGGAGAAAAGCCTGTTCTGTCTTTTCATTTTTTTTTCCTCTTGTCCTATACGTTAATACTCTCGTTTATCAGGGGACGTACCATTTTTCCTTTGCCCTTTTACTTGATGACCATTTAGATCTTTACCATAGCATCCTCGCCCCAGGTTTCTTTTTGAAGAGGCTCAGAAGTCAGTTGGAGATAGGGATGATGTATTATCCCATTCCACCACTCTCTCTTATAATGATAGAAAGATGTGTAATGCTACGTAATTACTTTTGAGGCCTTGGAAAGGGAGCTAACTGTTATTGCTTTGCATGCAGGTCAATGCGTACTATGATTTTGAGGATGTAATTGACTCTGACGAAGAATTAGATTTGGCAACAATGACAACTGATTCATGAATGCAAGTTGTGTAATTTATGAAATCATTAAATTTGTATTATATACACTAAGTTGCAGGAGGAAGCATCCTATTCTGGTTTATGGTAATCTGACAGTTGATTTCATTCAAGTGTCGTAAAATCTATACATTTGTATTTAAATTATATGAATTACGTGTTAGTTCACTTGAAAATGAACATTTCGTCATGCTTTTCATTTTTAATGACACCATGATGCACCTGTTCTTTAGACCATTGAATAGACCTCTTAATATCCCACTTCGTTTACATCCTTGACAAGTTTTGGTACTGTATACTTCGCTTCAGGAAGATCAGAAATTCTTTTTTCCTATGAATGCTTGCACATGATGTTTTTAGGACAGGTTTTGGTACCGTAGGAAGATTGGAAATTCTTTTTTCCTATGATTACTAGCACATGATGCTTTTAGGACGAGTTTTAGTACTATATACTTCGCTTCAGGTTTTTTCCTATGACTACTAGCATATGATGTTTTTATTGCCCTTGGTTTATCTTGACGAATATCACTTGTACGTTGCTTGTATGTTGAAATGGAAGTGACAACGACATAACGAACTATTGAAAATGTTTGGGTGTCAAATCATTAAGTCTTATGGACAAGAATAAATGAACAATTTACTTTGCTAAAAGTTATAAGCAACAATGAGTACTAATTTGTAAACTTATTACCTTAGATTAGAAGGGGCTTTCGCATAAGATACAACTATAGCTCCTCGATGTCAACTAACCACTACCAACGATCTTACAAAGCAAAATCTTGTTTCCTACCTAGCTAAGCGGTTTTTTGCTACTGTCAAACTGTATTAACATTATAAAACAATCTAACATTATCGAACTACAAGATCGGTTTGTACATCGAACTTTAAGTGGGGCATGTCGCAGCTTCATTCCAACTGTTCAAATGGAACACGAACAAACAACTGTCCGTGTAAAGTGACAACGGCAGAAGTCTGATGTGGATCAATCCTCGACGGTAGGCTGACCACCTGGCACCAAACAACACGCATTGATTCATTCTACATTTAAGTTAATCTGATTTTTCTCTCTTTATTTTCTTCCTTTCTCCAGGCAAAGAATTTAAAGGTTCGAGGGCGAGGAAATCAGGGGAATACAGATTAAAACAAGGAAAAACGTAGAAAGACCTATACATTTCAACAATGGAATAAATAGTTGAAGATAGTTCTAGTTACTCAAATAAGCTGTGCCAGAATTGAGTTGAGGAGGGTAAGGACCTTTTTGAAGGGTGTGACACCCCATGGATTATCAGGATGTTCGGGTTCACCACTAATTACCAAGCGTCCCGCCGGATCAGACTGAACACGCACCTGTAGAAACAGAAACAGGAATTGGGAGAATATTTATGCACTGCTTGTTTCTACTATGAAACATATGTACTGATTCTGACCAAAACAAAAAAAAATCGAGAGGTATCGATGTCTTGAGCTCAAAGCCTAAGGCCTCACGAACTAAGGTTAGCTACAGCCAACAGGATGGAAAATGCTCAGCTCTTAGCCATCGCAAGAAATCAGAAATTTCAAAGAAAATGTGTTGTCAATTGAGCTTCTTAAAAGTATTTTGAAAAAGATACATTTTTTATAGATGATAATTTCATTTGATTAAATGAAATAAGTATTTAAAAATAAATAAAGCCAGATTCTCCATGAGAACCATACACATTGCAAGTAATGAAAAAATTGAAAACAAAAATGATGTACCTCCTCACGAAGTAGTCCGGGAACTAATGCATAGACCTCATAACAATCTTTCTGCAACAAGAATGTACTTGCTTTGTAAGTTGATCCTACGATCATTATTGATGTGTTTTCTTAGTAGAAACATACTCCAGAACTTACAGTTTTCTGCACATTGACTTTGACCCAGTCGGCTGGTTGTCCAATATCAACTACTGCTACGTCCAGCCTAGCCATTAAAAAAAGAACAGCAAAAATGCTAAATTAATTTCCATCAGCCCATCTAATGTTTCTTACATGGGTATCTCAACGCAAATTGGCCAACTGTCATATAATGTGTAGCTGTATCAAGATGCGTAAAATAGAAAGCCATATAAAGAGAGAACACTAACTGTGGTTTGGGTGATTTTGTACGTGCTGATTTCATGGCATGCTCCATGTAAGATGATTTCTTGCGTTTAAGAAGACCTACATCAACCAAAATAATAACATATATTTATATTTATATATCAGATTGAAGGAATAATTCAGCTATGCAGCTATCCATACCGTAAAGAACCCAAAAGAAGCTTACCAATGCTTTTAAGTTGTTTTTCCCTTTTCTGCATTGAAAGTGAGTTCTTATCCTACAGAAATTATTAAAAAGGAATCACATTGGAAACGGATAGTAATGGAATAAATTGAGGATGCACAAGAGAAATAAATCCATGAAACACCCAGCATTCACCAGACCTTGATAATAGGGTCACTAACTTCACCATTTCCCAGAAGACGTGAGTGCCAACCCTGCATGGCACGTGCTGCAGCATCTCTTCGTGCTCTACCTGATCCTGGTCCCTGATGAAAGTTGAGAGAGAGAGAGAGAGAGAGAGGTTTTACTAATACAAATTACTGCAGAAATTTGATCGTGTACCATTTTGTCTCTTGGGTATTTCCTCGGCAATACAATACAAACATAAGCAGGATCAATAAAACTGCCAACATTATTAATTCGGTTGATCACAACAAGACCAACCTGGTGAAAATACTAGCACCTCTTGATTCATATCTTCGAAGTACTAGTTCCTAAATAATAGTTAAAATCATAGTCACTAGCACTGAATTCTATGAAATGAAGTGCTTTGTAAGCTTCTACTCTGTCTTACTTCATCTTGTTAGCAAAAAAAAAAACACCATAATAGATTACTTTCCCTAAAAGTTGCAGTATGGCAGAGAAACATGAAGATACTACCAGACTACAAAGTTGAACAAAAAATATCACCTAGATGCGAGAAGACCATAGCCTTGTATCTTTCATGATGAAATAAAATAATATAAGTCCAGCAGCTTGAAATTCTTACCTGGTTTTCAATACTCATAGGTTCTGAGTTGGAAGCAATAGGTACACTAAGTTCACCACCATGGGTTTTATGCCTCTCATAATCAAGGAGAGCCTAAAAAAAACTCAAGAAGTTACAACCAAAAGTATAGTGTTGCGTAGCTTATGCAACTATATGTTTCTTTTTCCATGTGTAAATGGAAGATGGACACACTTGACTTTTGATACAAAGATAAGGTACAAAAAAGCACCAAAAAAACTCAGATAATAAATTGAAATAATACTTGGTATGGTAAAAATACATGGATTTAAAACTTCATCCATTTGAAACAAGTGAAATGGATTATAACATCATTACAAGAATTCAAATGAGCCAAAAGTAGCCTTTACAAACCCATTACATATTTTTTTTATAAGAAACCTATGACTATGAAGATCCCCCCATAACACTAGCCATCAATTCAAAAAACTTCCCCATGTGACCAAAGTGATCAGCGCATACAAATTGCAGATATAAATACATCAATGAAAATACAAAATATTCAAAGAAAATATCTTTCCACCATCACCTTCTCATAAAATCCTCGAAATGTCCATGAAACTGTCGTACATGTCCTGCAAAAAAAAAAAAAAAAAATAAAAGGTGACTAAAAAAATCCTATCATATCTACTCTGAAGGACAAGGCAATATAAAAGGCCCAACAATTCCTCCCCAAATGGAGATGTTACAATTCAGTGACTATGGAACCATATATTCTTCAAACTACGTGAAGAATGCATCAACAATGATTTTAATGTAAAATCAGCATCAGGTTAGGCATTAAGCTAGGATGTTCAATGCTTTCAGACAATATAACTGCTTTTACTCTTAATACACGAAAGAAAGACAGGTGAAAGAACATAAAATACTATAAATTGGCAAAAGTAGCAACTTGTCTCCCACAATGTCACATGGGAAGATTTTGACAACGTAATCTACAAATTGTGTCCATACTTTGGGGGCTTGAAAGACTCTCCTACTTGCCGCCACAACTTGCATGAAGTCACCTGTCCAAAAAGGATGCCAGTTGTGTCATAAGATTTCAGAGCTGCAAAATTAATCAAATGAAACAAGAAATCTCATGACAAGAAAACAAAATAAAATCAAAAATAATAGACCCGCAATTTTCTAATTTTCTCCCCCCAACTACCTATGACCTAAGGCTGTTGGAAGAAGAGAGGTTAAAGACTTTATATGGAGTTGCATATATCAAGAGCATTTACTTGACCATTAAATTTAGGCACATTACAGATTTCAGAAAGACTAATAACTAGCCACTCACGATGTATGAAGCTGCTAAGCCCACAAACAGAGAATCGTATGAGAACTATCTTCAAAATATTTATAGTAGATTTTATGTGATTCAAAAACATGTTCATTAAAGCAAGAAACTAGTTTTCAATTTCAGATTATTTTTCATAGGAAACGTATGCGCCAGACAAGAAACACAGTGGTCATTACAGAAAGAACAACAGAATATACCTTGTCATAGCCTCCCAATCTAGTCACAGCCCTCCATAACCTTATAATAAAAAGTTTAAAATGTGAGCTCAAACTCCAATTCCTATTGGAGGATGAAAATCATGCTGCAGTAATGAAGAATAAAAATATTACTTGAGGCAATTCAGACCCTCTCCATAGAACTTGGGAGGTTTGAACTCCAGGCTTCTTTCTCTGAAGAAGTTCTCAAGCTCCTTCATGAAAGCAGATTGCTCTTCTTCTGTTCCGGATTCACTACCTTCAGCAATATGATTTTCATCCAAAATAAACGAATGACTCATATTTGCATGCCCATTATGAGATGTAGTAACACTGTCTTCATTGAGCTTCAACCCTATGGCATTTTCTGTTTCCGCTTTAATACAAGATGGCACTGGATGGGGAGTTACAGGTTCATCATGATTTGCTATTAAAGCATGATCAAGAGAACCAGTTTTAGTTTCAGGCATCTCAAAGGCCTCAGATTTGGCATCCATGGAGGACTGGACAGTTTCTATGTGAGAGTTGGAAGTAGCAGCATCTAAACCCAACTCCCTTGGGGGCAACTCATCAGGGCCAGTTTTGACAAGAGACTCAGGTGAGTCAATCTCTTTTTCACATGAGTTGGGAGTTGCCTCAGCTGTCACACAGAGAGAATCATGGAGCTCCTCTTTCACATTAACTTGGTTGCCTTCACTTAAAGCAACTGGAACATCCTGTGCAGATTCCTGTTTCTCCTTCGCATCACACATCTCCGGTTCCAAAGAGAGAATTCTACAACTAATGGAAGTTAGGCTTTCAGAAGAAAGTTTAAGTAAAGAAGGAAAGAATGCAGCTCATGGAATTTAGGTTTTCAGAAGTCTGTTAAGGAAAAAAATGCTACATAAAAGAAAATGGAAACCCAACCCAGAATCCGGAAAATAGAGTTGGGCATCTTTACATGAAAGTAGTAGGACTAGCAATACTCGCTAGATGGGCTACCCAAAACGCTCAAGCCAGGATCCTCATCTTAGTTTTTCAGGAAAGACCTAACCCTAAGAGTCGATTCTTCCGCCCTCCCCTTAGCAAGAGAATCGAGTAAACGGAACAGCGTGCACATGTGCCTCAAATGCATAATACATCAAGGCTCCAAAGATGATTGTCGCAATGAGAAGAGAGAGAAAGCAAATATTTCATATGCATTTTGGGGGGGTTGGTGAAGGGGGAGGAGAAGGAAGATATTATCAGATGCTTATTGCTTAATTTGGAAAAGAAAAAGGAGTGGCATGCTTCAAGATTCATACCTGGAAAACAAGAACGAGCTATGGAAACGGAAATTACTGCTTTGATGTTATGTGGTAGTTTTACGAACATGCAATCCAGAAAGAAACCCTAAAAATCACCTGCACTTCACCGTTCTTATTTTCAAATCCGATTGCACGTTCAGTTGGGTAGTAGTGAAATATGAATTCGACGTCGTCTATTTCTAGTTCGACTCGCGCTGGAACTGCGCGCCTTGAATGAGAACCATCGCCATCAGAACTTGGACGTCCGTGAGTGGTTCAGGAACGAACATAGATGGGCTTTCTATTTGATAGGGAGTGTGACATGTCACAACCTTACGACAAAGTGGCCGCCCTTTCTAAACGAGTTCGAAGAGGATGGTGCATCATCTAACACACTATAAATAATGGCCATTAAAGAGAAAATGAGACATAAGGGTCGAGTAGGGCCTCATGCCTTAACCTTGAAAGTCGGGGTTTAAAAGAAAATTTGGGCATGCGGTCTGGAATCAACTCCATCCATATGAAATATAAATGCTCGCCAAATTTGATGTCAATCGAACATCAAACGGATACTCCGCTATTTTGGCATGGACATGGGGGTCCAATACCTCAAAATGGGGTCCAATACCTCAAAATGTACCTTAAGGGGAGGCATGATGTCAACTCTCCACCACCCACTGACCCATGTGGCATGGGTGAGCTACCCTAGGGCACATATGTGTGTTACAGTAAAGACGAGTATTGCGAGACGAGTGTCTCAAGCGACTTTCTTTGAAATAGGTCTTTCAAAGGTAGTACCGAGCAACGTGGGTGTGTCAGGATTGTGCTATAGCCCATGTGTTGAAGGTTGAATTTTGCACTCGCTATTTAGTATGGAGTTCTTAAATGATATGACATGGACATGGGGGGTCCAATACCTCGATAGAACCCAAATTGATGAATGTTCAAGATGTCTCAACGTTTTGAACGACACATGGGTCCGTTCTTGATGGCATGACCAACAACTCTATGTTGATTGGGAACCAAGATGATGTAGAACGGCACATGGGTCAGTTCTTGGGATGTTGTCACGATACATGGGCCATGTTGATTGGGAACCAAGATGATGTGGATGTAACGTTGCACACGAGAAACCTTGACCTCGAGTAAAGGCATGGTCTAGTCGAATGACTTGGTTTGGTGTATAGGCAAGTCGGTTATGTCATAGATGATTGAACACTCACGCGCAAATCACAAAGCGGGACGAAACATGAATATGAGACTTGAGTTCTCCTAAAGGCTAGTCGTGAGTGTGTCAAGATTATAACACCGCAGAATTGAAAAAATACGGTGCATGTCTTGTAATAATAAGTTTCTAAATGTGCTATTTAAATTTTTTATTTTGCATATTACATCTATGTAATAAATATAGGTTTGATGTTATAAATTTGCAATTTTCATCCTAGAAGACTTATAAACTTGTTTTATATCATAAATATTTATAATTATTAATTTACATGTATAATACGACCTCTTGTTTTTAATTAATAGTTAATATCTAATGATATCCCACGTTCAAGACAATTAGTTAAATCTCGTGAAACCATTTCAAAGAAATTGATAATACAAACGCTTAGCACCGCATACTATAAATTATAACACTACAATAACATTATTATAATGCAACTTTTTAAAAAAAAAAAATCTGTCTTTGAACTTTGCATAAAGAAATCATTTAAACAAAAAGAAAATTAGTGCACAAAAATGTAGTATATACAGGGGAGGGAGTAAAGTAAAAGATTTTAAAGTGGAGATAAAAGAATTAAAACCCTGATTTTCTCTTCCGCTTGATCACGCCCACATCATTTACCCAAAAGGATGAGGAATACGAGTAAATAAAGGGCACTCCTTTTATTGCTACAGATCATCATCATCATCTTGAATACAACAAATGAGAGCACAGGATTGGAGTTGGACCTCATAAATATCTCTTTTATCTCAATCTTAATCAAAGAACTTTCAGCTGTAGATTATCATACCCAACCTGTGCTTTGTACCTTTCAAATATATCTTCGAGTGCTTCAATAAACTGACGGTGTAAATCAAGCACCTAATATACCAACAATCATATAGTTACTAACATAACAACATATAGGACTTATCAATAATGAAACATAGGACTTGGTCAAACATAGGACTTGGTCATCCCTCAAGCTTCATAATTCTAAAGGATTTATAATTGTTTGACCTCAGAATTCCTGGCTGTTGATTCATATAGGAACCTCTTTTGTTGTCAATATTAATTATGCTTAAACATTCGTTAAGAATTGCAAAAGGAATGAAATGGGCCTTCAAGACACCTACCTCATCACTTGAGGGATTTGGATTTTTCTTCACCTCGATGGGTTTCCCCACCACCACATGCATCCGCCGTCTGTAAGGAAGAGGTGATCTGAAAACAGAACAATATTCAATGATCGCTGGGTGATGATGCAATAATAACTACAGAGATTATCTTATAAGCATAACCAAAGATCACAGACCAACACCCTTCATCCAAAAGCTGTACCATTCTATCGAACTTTTCCATGGATTGTCTTGTTCCTCATACACAAATTTCTCAAAATAAATTGCACGTATACAACATAATTAACAAAAGAAAGACTCGTGCAAAGTTAATTTTTCCAGATCCAAGTTCCCCCAAAAAAGTAAATATATAATTCAAAATTGACTGTGCGGTGATAACAATGACATCAAGAACAGTCCAGGAATTAGGTGGTTGTTAATGACCCGCAAACTCAACTTGCCTCAAGGGGTGCAGTCTATGCAACTCCTCTAAGGTTCAACAAAGGCCTACAGTAGGTATCCCTCATCGAAGGAGAGTAACCCTATGAAGTGAGGTGGGCAAGATTTATTGAGCTGTGCACATATCAAAGAAGGGTCTTTTCTTCAATGAACTTTGTCTTAGAAGCTAAAAGTTTTATAGTGCACAATTGATATATTATATGAACTAAGACTACGCAAATATTTAAAGAATAAATGTAGTTCTCTTAAAAGAAAGAATCAAGACACAACAGTGCTATTAATCAACTTCTTCTTTTAGAAAGATGAACCAAAAAACACGCATAGTGGAGAATAGAAGAGCATGATATTTGTGAAGACTCGGAGAGAAAATATACACATACCCAAGAACTCCCCAGAAGATAATTGGCGTGAACTTGATCGCTCTAGAAAATTGGAGGAAGAACTTACCGCCAGGTTTCCACCACTGGTAGACGCTTGACTATATAAATTTAGAGAAAACTGATTAAAATAAATTCTAAAATACAAATTAAAATCAGAATGATAATGTAACATACTGAAAACAAAGAAATAATCGAAGATAAAAAAATACCTGACCAAAGCAGAAAACTGGGACCAATGGTGTACCCATCTCTATCGCTATGCGAACAAATCCTCGTCTTGTCTTGAGGAAGACAGTCTACAAAGTGAATTTCAGTGTTTTCTATAAGGAATGAGAAAGAAGATTGAAAACCCAAATCTCAGTGGAAAAGCAAATAATCATATAAGAATTCCAGATCAGATTGCTCATTTTTGGTTTAGAAACTCAAGAAGTTCCACCAGCTACATTTCCTTTTCCTTTCCCCAAATGTATCCGAAATCGTTTGAGGTATAACTGTAATCCTTGAGGTGCCTCAAGGCTTATGCCTTTACCAAACAAAAGGAGGCTGACAGCTCTGATGCTTATGTCCTTGAGGCATCAAAGGCGTGAGCCTCATGCTTATATTAAGAAGGGGGCTATTTGGCGGTGGTGAACCTCAATTTAATGGGAAGACAAAAATCATTGCCTAGGACATTTAGACGATCTGACACATTGGTTTGAAGCTAAGACCTCATAATTTTATGACTAAAAAGCAAAATGTGACACACTAGAACATACTTAATTTTATCGTCATTAGGACAAGATAATAATTGATCTGATAGTTGGCAGCAGGCAGAGGAATACTTTCCGTCTTTATTTCCTTTTTATTTTCTTTTCCTTCCACAGTGTCTTCCTTTCTCCTCTTTTGTCCCCTAATTTTTGGTGTTACCTTTTTTGTAGTGGTGGTGAAATTTGGATTTCTTCTTTTTTTTATTTCCTTCTGTTTCTTTTTACTTATCTTTATTTTGGTACCACTGCCACCTCAACCTTTTTCCGCAACAGTATTTCAATAAATATTGCATCAGAAGATTATTCAAGTTTCTAATTCTGTTAAACATCTAATTAAAAAAATAATGTTTTTCCCATTGTTCATTTATTTCCCCAATGTCTTCCTCTGTTTTTTTCTTAATATATATATATATATATATATATATATAATTGTTTTTAGTTATTTGTGACTGAAGAGAGAAAGTCTAGCAATGTTCTGGCTAAGTTCAAAATGGACGGACAAGAAGAGACTGCAATTTTATCTATCTTGCCTCCAGTATGCAAGTGCACAAACCTTAACCTTCTAGTAACATGGAGGATAGTGTAATAAATCAAATAAAGATAGCATGATCAATGTTTAAATTTTCAGGTAAAGAATAGATGGAGAAAGACCTCGGAATTACGCTCCATATGAAATGTTTCTTGAACTCCACCAGGCACAATGATGCAACTATAGCCAGCTGCCAAGAGGGAGCTAAAGTTTTTCCTTGTTGCTGGCGATAGACCCATCCATGTCCATATGTGCCTCAAAAATGGCGTATAAAACACCTGGTCAATACACCCACATGATGAAATGATAAGATGCAACGGAGGATACTAGTAAATTCCTATAATAAAGAGGAAGAAGTCTTACAGCGGAGCTAGCAAGGACTTTCAATTTATGGAGAGGCATCAAACCAGTGAGGTCAGCCAACGCAACAACACCAATGGGTAAAACTGAATGTGGCTCGTAACCAAAAACTACATGATGGAAAAATAAATTACATCTATTTTATGAAATGTTAAAATTTGAACATAATAAAATTCCATATACCAACAAAACAAAAAATAAATCAAATATGAAACAACCACACATCATGTGAGAGGAAACAAAACTGAAGATTAGTTACAAATAACTAAAAGGTGCCATTAAAATCAAGCAAACAAATAGCTACAGCATTGACACTTTCTTTTTAAAGTTGATTACTAAAGGGGAACATCAACACGAGCTTTTTATATCCACCAAAGTGTAGGATTAGGCGGGAAAGTGATTCTCCGGAGAAGAGGAAGAAGAAATAAGAAAATGTGTAAACCAGAAAAGGACCAGCTAAAAAGCAAAATGGTTCAAATAATTCCTTCAAGAAAATGAAAGCAACACCAACGGTTGTTAATAGACTGTCGTATGGCAAAAATGGAAAGTGGATATTTATTATGATAGTGTTTGAGTTAGCTATTTAAAATGAATATACACAAAAACTTAGACATACAAAATTTATTTTGGTAAAGAAATTGAACAGGAAAGAACAATATACGAGGGAAGAGGAGAAGATAATCCCTTCTCCCTAAATAGATCCTCTAATATGAAATGATAGAAAGTAGGCACACTACCTCCAGAGTTTCTCAATCAGTAAGAGGATAACGAAAACCCAAAGACAGTGAAGAAGACACATCCTAGGAAGACAAAACGGATGTCACTGAGTGCAACTCCAAATCAGACGGGTGGAACAGCCGTGGGAACAACACACAATGGGCTTCTCACCCGCTTACCAGACCTCTAAAAAATAAGTATCAGACTCGTCCCAGATGGAACATTTAACAAACTGAAGAAAGATCAGAAAACCCAAAGCATTAGCAGTGTTTTGCTCAATCCCTTCAACCCACTACTTAGAACCCACTCAAAGGAGTGCGGATCCATGCTCACTCACAATAATCCTACCCCAAAAAGAATGCGGTTACCTGAAGATACATGTAACACCTGGAATTTTATTTTATTTATTTATTTATTATTATTTTTTTTATAAGAGACAATTTCATTGATGAGTGAAATTTACAAGAGGGACGTATAATCCATGATGTTTATAAAAGACCTTCCCAATTTGCAATGAGGGAGGTATAACTATAGGAAGTAAAAGTATTAGACAGTTTACACCAGAAAAAAAGGGAAAAAAAAAAGAAGAGAGGAAAGAAAGCAGAATGGCACGCACACAAGTTGGAGAAGATGACAGTACAATCAACGTTAGTTTCTCAACCTTCTCTTTAACAAATTTGAAGCTAGTCATTTTCATCGGTTTTATTCTTTTGACTTAATTTAGGGCATATTGAGGAATTTTGGAAAAATTTAGAATATCTTCAAGGACCCGAAACAAGCTCGGGAAGTCTACAATCAAGTAAGTAACCATATGGAGCAGGTTTCTAAGAAATACTTGTAGGAGTTGATTAGGATCGAGGGCAATGATTGAGTATTATGTTTAGGAGACTAGTTTGACCTAGTTTCATGATAATTGTGCTTAGATAATGTGAACCGTTTACAACTTAGTTCTATTTACTGTTATATAGCTTCCGCACGCATGATTTATGAACTCTGATGCATCATTAGACTTTTTCGCTTTCCAGTATGCTAAGGTTGGATTACTATCACTTAATGAGCATGATGAACATGTTGTATGCCTTTTTACGTTTATTATGCATGATTTAGGGTTTGGATAGCTTGTTATTGCCGAGTTATGAGTTGGACTATCGCTATGTGCCATAGAGTGCTAGTTGTGGTATCCATAGACTGTGAGTTATTGTTTCACGTATTTTGGTCCTAGTACCTAGTCATGAGTTCCATAGCCTCCTTGGGTAGACCAGGTACCTTGTAGGGACGGATAGAGCGCAACCCTATTCGTTAACTAACCAACAAGGGTTAGGGTTTACTTGTTACACATGGCTTAGTTGTCACCCATAGAAGGTTTTAGGAGTCATAGAAGGTTTTAGGAGTCATAGAGGGTTTTACTAATCTAGCCCAAGTGGCATAATGATAGCTAGTTTACTGCTCTAGCCTGATAAGGCAAAGTAACAAATAGTTACTATTTCTAAGACAAGTAGTTTCATGAACCTAAGGAGGGTACAATAGTAGTTAGTTTACTGTTCCAGCCTGGAAGGCATAGTGACGGGTAGTTTACTGATCTTAGAAACAGGTAGATGTAGCCCGACATCATTAGGGAGAACCCATTGATTACAGCTAAGTAGGTAGACATGCATGGAATACGGTCATTGTTTTAGAGCAAAAAGGCTCCTCCAGACTTATGAGTATTACCCTAGGGCCTTTCCACAGGCCACAACAACTCGAGACGCACTTTGCGCAAGACTGACATAGGACATAAACATACATGAAACCTAAAGCCAAGACAAAACAAAAAACCTCTAGGTTGTAAGGGTTAGTTACACAGTGACCTATAAAGTTTGGTATAGACGTTAAGCCACAGTATGGCTATCGCTAGGGACAGTTATGAGTACATAACCTAAGCTTCGGTGTATAGGATTAAGTCCGACAAGAGCATACAAATAGGTTGATTACTGAGTATTTTTTATACTCATTCCATGTTCTTCTATTTTTTTTTATTTTCAGATGGAGTGTAGACCATTGTTGATGGCGAGAGCGTGCAGAGCTGTGCAGCTGCAAGGGTTCCCTTTAGATCGAATCGTCTTCCTTGTCATTTCGTTATTATTTGAAATGCTACTTCAGTTGTGAATGCATATTAAAATTTTAAATTCCTTGTGTCTCCCATTTTACCGCCCTTTTCACCCTTGAGTGTACATGGCAACCTATGATTCGAGGAAGCAAAAATCGGGTCGTTACAATCCAACACAAATATTTAGCCAGCCTAGCCTTATTCTGTAATCTTAAAGGCCCAAAAAACCAAGACGCACCCAATAGGATGTCACGTGTATTTGCTCACTATAACCTTTTGCCACAAACAATGTATTAAGACAAGAGAGGAGGAGCCAAATGTTGAATTCTAAAATTTCCGATAACCAAACTACCCCTTTCTCATATTTATTCTACGTTGTTGAGAGAAAGAAATGGCAAACAATTGTAGAAGGGGAGGGGGGAAAACAGCGGTCACTAACCATAAGCACGATTGGGATCAAAGGCATGTATATCTTCAACATGTAGAGTAACAGGAAAATAGCTGCTAGCATTTTGACATATATACCTGGAAGCAAAGAGCAGATAATAGGATGAAAGAAGGAAGTGACGGAAAAGGAAAGAGGGTGCAGAACATACCTGGCCAATAAGCGGCCGTATTTGCTTTTATCGTCGACAGGGATTAACACTAACATCAAAAGTAAAGCGAAAACCCTAAAAAAAGAAGAAAAAAAGTGATGAGAAAGAGATGCGGAGAAAAGGGAAAGGAAAAGCGGATGAGAGAAAATGAGAAAAACAAAACTCACAAGAGGGCTTTGGGGAGGGAGAGGTAGAAGAGGGAGATAAGGGCGAGAGCAACATTGAGATGAATGCCGCCGAGCCAAATGCCGAGGGCTACCATTATGTGCATCGTCCGCCATTTGGTCGGCGACCCACCGCCTTCCTTGAAAACTGTGACGGTAGATCCTGAGATTTCATCCCTCCCCATTCTTCTCCGCCTTCTCCAGAAACGGAAGAGTTATCGGATTTTGCAATAGATCCAGAAAGAATCGTGTCTGGTTCTTTCTAGTCCGCTCCCCCTCTCGACTCTTTTGCAGAAACCAGGAGTGGAAGCTGTTAATTTTATTTATACAATCTTTTCGTACTCAGTGAGAGTTCCGTGGGAGTGATTGATTCCCCAATTTCTAAGTTCTCTTTAATCAATTTATGATATTAATGTTTGATAATGGTCGTTTCTCGAGTTTGTCTCATTGTTTATGTGAAAGTAGTACAAATTTGGATTTGCTATAAAAACCCAAAATTCATTACTTCTAATAGTTAATCTCCCAACTCCGAGAAAAAGTCATTCGAAAGTGATGGAAAAATTCAAATTCAAAACAACATATTTGATTCATACCAATATAGAAATATATTCCTTATTTTTAAACCCATGATCGTCTACTACGTGGAACTCTCTCTCAACAATCCTCAACATATTCTAAAAATATGTATATCAAAATCGTCCGGAAGGCCAATATTCATCATCAGCTAATAATTTGTTTTTGTTGGTTTTCATGTTTGTCTACATTCTTAATATAGACCTTGAAAATGAAAATAATGTTGGAATTCAATACAAGGGAATTGAGTTACAAATAAGAGTTTTTAATCTAAACAATGCAATGAATTTGTTGAGGCAAGATTAAATCTTCAGAGCACGTAGTTTCTCCATAACACCTCGAATTTGATCTGAGATATAAGCATACAAGAATCTCTGCGCAGCCTCATCCAGTCCAGTTGGTTCATCAGTGGCAGGCCATCCTAGTAGAGGAGAGGAACAATTACGCGACATGGAAATAGCCATCTGCTTCATGCTAGGTAGGTCGAAATGAATGGGCTCTCCCACAATAATCTCAATCTTCTTACTGCACAAGGGAACAACAGGTCTCCTACCAAAGATATAGTTTTCAGGCATTATCTGAGAATCCACATAGGTCATTGTAAAGTGAGACGGGATGAACAGATAAATATTGGTTTCTATTCATACAAATAGACTATTGAGGATTGTTGGGAGGGAGCTCGTCCCACCTTGGCTAATTTAAGGAATGATCATGGGTTTACAAGTAAGGAATACATCTTCATCGGTATGAGACCTTTTTGAGAAGTCGAAAAGCAAAGCCACGAGGGTTTATACTCAAAGTGGACAATATCATACCATTGTGGAGATTCGTGATTCCTAACATGGTATCAAAGTCATGCCCTTAACTTAGCCATGTCAATAAAATCCTCAAGTATAGAACAAAGAAGTTGCTAGCCTCGAAAGAGTAGTCAAAAGTGACTCAAGTATTGAACAAAGAGTGTACTTTGCTCAAGGACTCTATAGAAGGAGTCGAGCTTCGATTAAGGGGAGGCTATTCGAGGGCACCATAGGCCTCGGGGGAGGCTCTACAGTGCACTTTGTTCGAGGGGAGGATTGTTAAGGATGGTTGGGAGGGAGTGTCACATTTACTAATTTAGGAAATGATCATGGGTATATAAGTAAAGAATCCATTGGTATGAGGCTTTCTGGGGAAACCCAAAGCAAACCCATGAGAGCTTACGCTCAAAGTGGACAATATCATATCATCGTGGAGGGTCATGGTTCCTAACATAGACTCGTAGATTCAGGCCCAAGGTGAATTTTTAAGGCAACTATTTACATCTGGAAACCAGTTAGTAGCATGGTTTCATCTAGACAGAATATTTGCAGGATTAGTAGAATTACTGCTGTAATTTTGGGGGGAAAAAATTACCTCCTGAAAGCCACGATGGACGATAGGCAGAACTATTGGTGTTACAGGAGAACGAACAATAAGACTAGATGTTCCCCACTTTAATCGTCGGATGGGCACATCTTCCTGGGTCACTTTTCCTTCAGGAAATGTATGGAGCTGCCAGACGGTTCCATGACCAGAACATAAAGAAAAGAATCTCATCTAGAGGTATGCATTTTATAGTAAATATAATTTCATTGTGTTATCAAGACAGATAAAGTACCCATTCTCCATTCCTCAAGTGCTCAAGTGCTTCATCCATATATTTTTGATGGATTCCAGCACCCCTAGTAATAGGTATGCATTTTCCTGCAAAAAAGAATTAAACATTTTAAAATTTTGAAACGGTAGTTCACACAATACCCAAAAGTGCATTTTCCTGCAGGGACCAATGTCACTCAAAGAGATTCTGAATTCTCCCTGCATTGGTAGATCAACCATAGAATGACACTAGGACCCAAAAAGGCAAAGTTTGGTATGACCATTGCAAGAAAACATGGTAAGGAAATACCTAAAGTTTCTCCTTTCAACCATTTCTAGACAAATTAAATACACTAGTAAACTGTAACACTCCAAGCCCACCGCTAGCAGATATTGTCCTCTTTGGGCTTTCCCTTTCGTACTTTCTCTCAAAGTTTTTAAAACGCGTCTACTATGAAAAGAGTCTAGCCCTACTCCGACCAGTGACTCGCACCGTCGAGAGGGTCTAGCCCTACTCCAACAAGTGCCTCGCACTGTCCGGTAACTGCCTCTAATACCATTTGTAACGGCACAAGCCCGCCGCTAGCGGATATTGTCCTCTATGGACTTTCCCTTTCGAGTTTCCCCTCAAGGTTTTTAAAACACGTTTGCTAGGGGAGGTTTCCATAGCCTTACTCTCCCTATTCTTTCCATAACTACAAAAACTTCCGGTGGGAGCTACAAAACTGTCCTTCCTCATAACTACAAGTAACTTACATAGGGAGAGCTACAAAAATTCTTCGAGGGTTTCTAAGTAATCCTATTTTGTAATGACCTTTCACTAATACCAACTCCTACTAATTGAATAAGGTAGCACCAAAAAGAAAACTGTAAGAATGATACCTAATCGGAAGAAATAAGATAGCACTGTGTTCTTAAAGCATATATCCTCCGCGGCCAGCACCCACCTACCCAATGTTGCGTCAGAGGTAGGAAAACCTTTGAATCCCCACATCACTGGATCGTCTAACCTGTTAAATCCACCAAAGCGACGTCGACTTAGAAATTTCAGAGACAAAGAGTGAAATCCAACCAATTAAGCTATACACAAATCGGAGGAGAAGAACAAGGTTGCGATATAATAAACTTAGGAGCTTAATAGCTAATGAAAACGACGCAGCAGAAAGGGAGAAAGACACGGACGTGGACATATGATTGCTAACAGTGATGAGCGACACTCCGGGAGGTCGGTATCGGACAAGTCGAAGGAGGGTATCGGCGTTGCGGACGGAAGTGGTGTTTAGAAGGTTTGCTACAGTCTTGGCGAAAGCCCCCACTGCCATGAACATCATTTTCCTCGGAATTCCCCACATGTGGTCCGTTCGCCCTGCCCACTCCATATGCCGTCGTCCCATGCCCGCCGTAGGGCTCCGTGCTCATGCCTCAGACCCACACAATGCCCGGTCGTCCGTCGACCTTGTCTATTGCGGAGGTAGCGCCACCCGCCCAAGCCGACACAATGCTGCAGTTCGATCGAAGTTATAGCTTGTAGGTTAACTGTGCAAAATTAAGTCAATCACTTCCCAATTTTAGGAAAAAGAATTGCAAAATAAACAGCTTTATTTATCATTAATTTTTTTTGCCAATAATTCAATTTTAAGAAGAAATTTGCTAAATTTATTATAATTTCTTAATAAAATATTTAAGAAAATTTATTCGAGTCCTACACGATCATTATAAACATATATATCATTAACATATACATTAAAAATAGATGGTAAAATAATTAACAACAAAAAAAAGAAATTGATTTCATTTTCTTGAGTATAGTAATCATGTAATAAAGACGAGAGAAACTAGACAAATATAAGATACTTTTAGTACAAGTTCGAAAAATCTATTATAAAAGGGTTAACAATCACTCTGTTCTATTGTACAAAATCTCTCTTCAATTGATGGAATGTATCCGAGAGAAACCAATCAGACAGGTTTTTCAGAGGAAACAAAACCGTAACAAGAAAATATTAATTCGCATAAAACGAAGCAAGCTATTATGAACAAGTTACATAGTATATACATTAAAGCTCATGGAGATGGTATGCGCCCAAACCGACGTAATATAATATATCAGTCCTCATCACTGGCATAGTATTGGCACAAGGACTCGAGTCCAGTGTTCGTATCACTGGTTTGAACTTCCAAGCTCTGTTTATTCTCCACCCGAGCAGTCAATTCTGGTTTCTTTATAATAGAAACCCTAACTGGCAAAGATTTAGAAACAAACTTCGAAACACTAGAGGTGCCAACGTTGCCATCGCTTCCTGCACAGTAAGCGACAAAAAAAAAGAAGCAAATACATCAAAATTTGAGCATTCAATTTGTTAATGAGACGCAATTATATATCTATTAAAGGGATGGTACTCTCCTTCTCTAGACACAAGGCCACAACAAAATACCTACCAAAAACAGTCTCTCAAAACACCTACATAAACCTCTCCCTCCACAAACCAAACTCTCACGCACAATCCCAAAAACTTGCCCCATATTAACACCACTTCTTAGCCATTCCCCACCTTAGCCCTCCTTAACACATAAGGAGTTCAGGATGAGAAAGATTTTCTGCTTACAACCCTTGTTTCAGGTTATAAGATCACTGCGAAGACCTAGGGTAGATAGTCTGAGAAAAGTCGAGGAAAGTCCTTCCCCGCATGATTTCTATTTCTGTGAGATCCCACATCAGTTGGGGAGGAAAATGAAACAGCCTTCTAAGGGTGTGGAAACCTCTTCCTAGGAGACACGTTTTAAAAACCTTGAGGGAAAGTCCAAAGAGAAAATATCTGCTAGCGGTGGGCCTGGACCGTTACAATTTCCCAATAGTCTTTGTTATAGGTAGGAATTTTTTTTTTTTTTTTTTTTTTTTTTTTTTTTTTTTTTTTTTTTTTTTTTTTTTTTTTTTTTT
>NW_019268551.1:10864-24787 GCF_002738365.1 Cucurbita moschata | reverse complement strand
TTTTTTTTTTTTTTTTTTTTTTTTTTTTTTTTTTTTTTTTTTTTTTTTTTTTATCAAGTACCCATCATCAATGAAGCCATGGATTATAGGTTTACAAGGAGGAAGGAGTTATTTAAGAGCAATTGTGAAAGCGTGTGATTATGTTGATAGAGACTTGGTGGACTAAGTCTTGGAGAAGAAGAGTTCTGGATGGAAATAGAGATCGTGGATATGAAATTGCATTAGGTCGGTTAATCTCTATGCTTTTTCTAATGAAGCTACACTGGATAATGGTTGGTTGTGGGGGTTCTTAGAGCCTAATACTTTATTGCATAGGATTATCGTGAGCAGATATGTCATACACCCTTCGATGTGGGTTGCAAGGCAAAGTTTATAAGGGCCCGAGTATCTCAAGAAAGGTGCAGCAAAAATTGTAACAATTGCAGATTGATTGTTTTCTTAATATATTGAGAGGGGCAAATCAATTAAAGATTTAGTATCATAATCCATTCGCACAAGATCCATTCTTTAGAACATTGGATAGAATAAAAAAAAAAGTGGGGTTACCTTCACCCGTGAGGGCATTGAGAACAGCAGCTTTCGTTGAAGTATTGGTAGGGTCATGAGGAAATTCTTCAGAAATCTTTTGCTTCTGCAATCCAATTAGGTAGAAATGCTAATGAGAAAAGGTGAAGTCAAAATTCTCTAGATATCAATTAGAAACTGCACAACTAGCTTCCATGTCAAGAAGCTAAGAATGAGTTAAATAGTTGAGATTCTCAGACCCTATCTGGCTTGCAAATTTATCACTATTCATCCACATCTGCATATTTATAAGGATTAAAAATTAACTTCACTTACCTTTGCACGAAAGTCAAATGTTTCATCATTGTTGGTCGAATGTTGTACAAAATGATTGTTATCATCAAATTCATCGTCCGAAATTCTTCTAACATAATTGTTTGATTTCTACACAGGAGTAGTGATAAACGCATATTAAAATTTGTAACTCCTTGAAAAAGGAAACCAAAAGAAATAACTATAAATGGAAGAGGGAAAACACACAGAAACAATGAACTCACATTGAAGACAATTGATTTTATCAATGCCTCATCCTCTTCCTCTAACTTCTTTTCCTGGGAAGTAAACATTTATCAAAATAGTTAAAATTACACCCTAAATCAAAAGAGATAGAGTCTATGTTGTCTTTTTCAATGCTATTTCTCATATATTTCATGTCAAGATGATTTGTTGAAGGCAGTGATATCCATACCTTTTCGGCAGCAGTTTGTTGCAAAGCCGTAAGCATTGAATCAATACTCACAGTTGCATGTCTGGACTGCAGAATGTAAAAAATCAAAACAAATTAGAATAAATATTTGTTGTTCAAAGCCACAACTACAAGAAGGTAATCATAAACCAAGAATCGTAATGACAAAACAAAGGGTAATAAAAAAAAGCAAACCTTCATAGATTTCATCTCATCCAAAGCAGCAAGGATGTCCATTTCGCGCTTAGAATCCAAGGTTCTATTCTCCAAGGATTTCATTGGGTCCCCCATCTCTTCAGCATTCCTTTTGTGTTTCTCCTTCTCTGAAGCTTCATCTTCATCACGCCATGGTTCAAAATTACGAGTGGCACCAGATTCTACAGTATAATCTGAATTTTTGGGGTCTGTTTTGATGGTGAGCTCAGCCGAACATCGAGTACATTTGAAGTAGAATCTAAACAATTGGATTCCCAAATATGTCTAAAGAGAAAAGAAATCCATGAGAAAATTAATTTCAAAAAGAATAAACGGTCAAAAAGAAAAAAAATAAGAAAGAGATTCTCTTGCCTCGCCAATGACGTCCTCCTTGCGGGAATTAAACTTGGTGCCCTTGTATATGTAATTACCACAAGTATTGCACCGGATACTCATAGGAAGCATCATACGGACGTTCATTTGTTGGTTTTTGGGCCTACGAACCCTTGGTAGTTTTGATGGATCAAAATCCGGTGGATAGTATTTGTTGAGCACCTTCCTCTCTCCCATTTTGTCTCACCACAGGAGAAAATAGAAGAACGGCGTTTCACTCAATATCTGCACATCACGAAAACCATGGAGATTAGTATGCCATTTTTTGAAGTAATGCACTTAAACAAAGACATTATTCAAATAATGAATTTTACAAATGAACAACCTAAGAAACTCGACACCATCCATATGCTTCTGATCAAGAGCAAAAAGAATAGAGAATCCAGGATGTATCTATAGCATCGCTATTTTTATTTTATGACAACAAGATTCCCATATCAAAGAACACCCAAGATGGCCCCTTGCACAACCTATGGAAAACAGGAGAACAATGTTTAACTATACCTTTTCTTATTCTGTCTACTCTCTGTATCAAGCATTTGTTTTCTTTCTATTGACAACACATCTTAGTACCTACCACTATTCAAGCTTCTTCCCCTTTTAAGTGCTCCACTTTTTGATATATGTCTAATCTACCCTAAGCATTTTCTTTAACTTCCTAAATCAAGTACATGAAATACAAAGCATATAGACGCCTTTAATTTCCAACAAGTTCAAAGTATCATTAGTGATTGTATAATCAAACCATAATACACAATGTAAACATGATTATGGTTGTTTGGTAAATCAAAACAACTCCCATAAGCCAAGGATTAAAAGAGAATGGGATAATGCAGTTCGGCTGATTCTATGATTCCCTGATAAATAGAAAAGGAGATATGGAGATGCTGGAAAATTCATGGCCGCATAAAAAAAGGAATATCAGCTGTCTAAAGACATATAGAGATGATCAAAGCCTCGATTGACAAACATTGCAACAAGTCAAAAGGCAGTTCAAAAATTCCCAATTCGTCGCAAGATTTTCTTTCTTCCTATCGGCTATGGTTGTTAAAAGGAAATCAAAACAGCACCTACATTCGTTCATTAAAAAATTCCTAAATTATGTTTTTCAAATGAGAAAACATATAGACGGAGGTTGGGAGAATACCAGTAACAACAAGAAATTAGAAAACCAGTGCAAACCTGCGGCAGCACGATCGGGTAAAAGACGACGGCGATAACAGCAGTAGACGAGAGGGAGGCAGCTACGGCGAGACACTGGCTTGCTGAAAGGGAGGAGGAGACGGCGTGAGGGATAAATGGCGTAGGGCTGGGAAATTCTACAAATGAGGCAAGTTTCCCATATAAAAGAGCTGGGTCTATAATATTCGTGTTTTTAAAAAATTAGCCTTCAACCTTCTATTTTGCTTTTTTAAAAAGATATTTTCAATTTTAAAAAGTTTCATTCAAAACACCCTTATTAATATTATGATATGAAAGCAAATTGCTAATATTTAAAAAAATAATATTAATAAAATCAAAATGCATGATATGAAAGCAAATTGCTAATATTTAAAAAAAATAATAATAATAATAAAAAGAAAATGCATGGAAGGAACATTTTGATTTTATTAATAATTAAAATAAAATAATAAGTATGAGAGTAAAAATATACCTTTATAGAAATAAGAAAATCTCAAAAGAATTGGAGTAAGAGTATCCAAACAAAATTAGAGCAAGAGAGTTTAAAGAGAATTATTTAAAAAGAGGAAGTTTTTTGAGAATGTGACAGATCAATGTAGTCTTCCCTTAAGATAAAAGTACTGTCTTCCCTTAAAATAAAAGTACTGTCTTCCCTTAAAATAAAAGTACTATGTAAAGATTATAATATATTTAAATATCTTATTCAAATTATATTTAAATAGGATAAATATCTTAATATATATTTAACTAATTTTAATCTTATTCAAATTTCAAATAATTAATGTATTTGTTTAGATATATTAAATACGAGGCTTATATTTAAACTCTTCAAATTCTTCCTTTATATATATTAAATAGGAGGCTTATATTTAAACACTTCAAATTCTTCATTTATATTTAACCTATTTAATATATCAAATGTATATATATATATATTTTTTATTTATTTATTTATTTAATATATCTAATGAACCTTTCAAACTATATATATTTGTTTAGATATTTTAAATATAAATTTAAACACTCAGAATGTGAATGTGATTGAATGAGATACATCCTCAATGAGGATAACAATGATCTATGCATTTTTATAAGTGAAAACATAACCTAACATGCATAGTTAGTTAAAAAGGTCATCAAAATAAGGACATCTTCTTATTTAAATTTGTAACGCCCTAAGCTCGCTGCTAGCAGATATTGTCCTGTTTGAGCTCTCTCTTTTGGCTTCCCCTCAAGGTTTTTAAGACATGTCTGCTAGAAAGAGGTTTCCACACCTTTACAAAAGGTGTTTCGTTATCCTCTTCAACCAATGTGGGATCTCACAAAATTAAGTAAAGAAATGTAGTCATCTGTATCTAGCGTTTCAATCGGGTAAGACGAGGGTTTGTCATGTACCTTCTATTGTTCTTCATCAATCTCGTCATTGCCAACATATGGGACATATCCAGCTCGTTTCATCTGCTGTAAAAGTGTCCTCAACAGCATGTAGATTTCTTGCTTCCTTGCATGTCTTTTATCTTTAACCATAAAAACATTCAACTCACCCTGAATTTCAATCCAACTGCAACCTGGTTGTTTAACCACTCCTCTCTGTCTCATCAGCTTCCTTATTCTCACAACATTCCCCCAATCTCCACGTTCAGCATACATATTAGAGAGAAGAACATATGGCCCAGAATTCTCAGGATCTACCTCTAAAAGCTTCTCCACTACATATTCCCCCAATTTTATGTTCCTATGGACTTTACAAGCCGCAAGCAATGATCCCCAAACGATAGCATCAGGTTGCATTGGCATCTCCTCTATTAGATTTTTTGCTTCTTCAAGGCAGCCAGCTCGCCCAAGTAAATCAACCATACATGTATAATGATCCTTTAACGGTACCAAACCATGTCGTGCACGCATCGATCGAAAGTAATGGCGGCCTTCATTGAGCAGCCCGGCATGACTACAGGCAGACAGAACACCAATCATTGTTACATGATCTGGTTTCTCTCCTGATTCTAACATTTCACTGAAAATTCCAAGGGCCTTATTGCCAAAACCATTTTGTGCATATCCAACTATCATAGCATTCCATGACACACAATCCCTTTCCAACATATGTTCAAACACCCTACAACCATTCTCAACTGATCCACATTTCATATACATATCTATTAGAGAATTCCCAACAAAAATATCTGACTCATCTCCATATCGGAATCGAAATCCGTGTTTTAAAACATGAGAGTGAGCCTGTCGGCCAAGCTGCAAATCAGCAAGATTTGCACAAGCATTGAGGAGATTGCCAAATGTGTAGTGTGTAGGCCAAACAGACTCCCTTTTCAAAAGACGGAAGAGTGCAAGTGCCTCTTCATTCTCTCCATTTTGTGTACATCCAGCAATAAGCGCATTCCAAGTAATTACATCTTTCACCATCATATTTGAAAACATAGATCTTGCAGCTTTAACACTTGATGCTTTTGCATATCCACTTACCATTGAGGTTTCAGACACCACACTCCTAATTGGCATCCGATCGAAAACTATTCTAGCCTCGTTAATCCTATTACATTTAGCATACATATCAAGCAACGCATTGCCTAAAATAAGATCATTTCTAAATTCATCACATTTCACAACTCGAGCATGAATCTGCTGACCTTCTTTGATTGCCGAGACAGTTGCACACGCACTAACAACACTTGCAAGAGTTACTTCGTCAGGTTCGACCCCACATTCGATCATCTCGACAAAAATACTAAGAGCCTCATCAACTGGGCCGTTCTGTTCATAACACGTAATCAAGCTATTCCAGGAAACTCTACTTCTCACAGTCATTCCATCAAAAACACTTCGAGCACAATCAACTCTTCCACATTTAGAGTACATATCTACTAGAGCAGAGCCCATATACATATCTGATAAATAATTTGACCTATATATTAAACTGTGGATTTGGGAACCCATTTTCAAATCTTGTAAACCTGCACAAGCACTGAGAGCACTACCGAATGAATATTCATTCATAAAAAATCCATGACCGTGCATTTGAACAAAATATTTTAAAGCTTCATCAAAGCGATCATGTTGTTCAAAACCCGAAATCATAGAATTCCACGAGCATTGGTCAACTTGAGGCATCTTCTCAAAGATGTGGACAGCATCATCAAGAAATCCGGACTTAGTGAATGCACAAATAATGGAGTTCCAAGAGAAAATATTTCTCTCAAGCATTCTATCAAACACCTTGCGAGCAACATCCACACATCCACATTTCCCATATACATCAATGAGCCTATTTTGGATAAAAACTTCGGACGCAAAGGGCGATTTAATTATGCAAGCATGAACACGACTCGTGTCTCTAGCTGACTTCGAGCGAGCACATTGGTTCAAGAGCTTGGAAAGAGGCGATGAATCAAGAAATAAAAGGTCACCCGTGAGACGTCTAATAAATCCATTCCCCGCCATTTCCATAATCCTTGAAACAACAGGCTCATGGGTATGCTCTTATCAAATCAATGAGCGTTTAAAGAGAATATGAAAATTTAAGAGCTAAACCAACAAATACGACCAGAGACATTACTTTCTTCCCGTCAACTTTAAAAGCTTAACCACGTCGAGTGGTTCCATCTCCTAGACAAACATCAACTATCTTCCATAATTCAAGCCCTTGAGTAAATTAAAGAGAACGAATGTTGTTCTTCAATAATGTATACTTAAAAGAAAATACAAGTGACAAACGTACCGATAAAAGTGTCCCCTTCACTTGATCTAGTAAGCCAAAGATGAACAACTCTGGGATATGGTTGTGTATTCTACACCATGAGTCATGATAGCAGATCAAATGACGGTGGAAAACAGGGCAAATTTAACTCAAAATTCTATTGTCAATTCAAACATGGATAACATGGTCAATATATACCATAATCGTAGACCTAGGGTTTTTTTTTTTTATTATTATTATTTTTCAATATAGAGACTTGTTTTTACCTTTATTTCTAATAAAAGACTAAAAAAATACTCGACCTGATATTTAATTACTTTTAAATAAATTATTATTTGAAGAATAGTATAAAACAATATGCTTATGTATGTTTGATAAGAGTAGGACTCTAAAAATGTAGTAAAAATTTTGATTTTAGTTAAAATATGTGCTTTTAGAAAGATCGTCTATTTTTTATTATTATAAATCTTTGGCAAAAATTGAACAAAAGTTAAAATGAATATCTCCCAGTAACTAGTTCTCCGCCATGTGATTACTTGTTCTCAGATATCTCCTCATCACAGATGACTGGACATGTTAGTTTGATGAAATACAAAAGAATCAGGGTCTATCTCCTCATCACAGATGACTGGACATGTTAGTTTGATGAAATTCATCACAGATGACTGGACATGTTAGTTTGATGAAATTCATCACAGATGACTGGACATGTTAGTTTGATGAAATTAAAAAAAAAATCAGGGTCGCAGCCCTCTATTGAGTAGCCAGCATTTGCACCTCGCTCTTCTAATAATAAATTCAGAGCCGCCATCATCTCTCATCTTCTAGTAATGACTAGTTCCTACGGATTCTCCTTCATCCTCTATTGCAGCAGAACCATCTCCATCTTGGCGCTTGAATGGTTTTCCCCGACGAGTAAAGAAAAAGTTCTTTCCCTAAATCAGGCCTAGGACATTCGACGAAAAAGGAGGATTCGATGTTATGCCTTTATCCCCCCAAAAGGCCTAGATCCCCTTTTTTTTTTCCTCCTCGTCACGGATGCCTGGGCGTGGGCGTGTTAGTTTGATGATGAAATGCCATTTGGGTCGTGGAATGAGATTCTAACTGATCTGCACAAGAGTTCACATTTGCTAATATAAAACATTGCTTCAAAATCTACAAGGGTAACGGTACAAACGGAAGTTGTTCATCTATAAATAATGTAGAAGCCAAATTATACACGTAAAGCTCCCAAGTAAATGTACGTCTCCTTGGGCATTTCCTGAAGCTAATTATTGAATCTTATAAACAGGGGATTGGGTACACATGCAACTGGAAGATGGTATTTTACAGATTAAAAGGAAAAACTATCGATTAGAACTTGGAAGCAATGTTCGACCAGGTCGATGACGAAGATGGCAGCTGCTGCTCAGGTCTCGCTTGGCTTTTCTATAGGGTTAAAATCAAGACGTAGATATAGAATAAAAGAATTGTTCCCTAAACCTGAATATTTAACCATTATGTAGAAGAGTGTATTGTCCTACCGCTTCCACCGGTGTCGTCTGTCGCTCACTGCCTGATTTCCCTCCTAGACGTGCTCTTTCAAGAGTGGCTTCAAAAAATTTCCAACCTCGTACCGTACATGTCGAGGTCGTCAATAGTTGTAATGTAAAACCTATAAATTGGTTACCCAGTATTGTTCAGTTCTGCAGCTCTCTGTCTCATCATTTCCATCACAGCTGCTCTTCTTCGTGAATCAGATTGCTGCTGCAGCCGCCTTAAGTGCTCTTTGAGATCTCTGGAATACATTAAGAATTGGACCTCTCTAACCTCAGTAACTACACACATAGATACCACTACATATATGCAAGCAGATGGATAATATTATACACACACAATACACACATAGATCACAGGAATGCATGCCCAAAAAAACGAAAAAGAAAATGAAGGATGTCAACATTACCTGCAACGGGGTACATGGCATTGAGATTCTTTGCAAGCTCGAGCATGTAGCTGAAGGAGGTACCACATTTTCTTGCAGAGAACACAACCACCAGATGCACGTGTTTTGCATTGTATTCCGTGCCGAAAAAGCCCCTTCACCTTCCGACAATTTGGATATTGACAATGTGCAGAACGACATTGAGATGCATGCACCAGAAGATCCAGCATTTTCCTAAGCTGCAACGTTAAACTAACAACAGTAAGATATAGAAAATCAAGTAAAATAAAAATTGAATGGATGCAGGAACACATGGGATAAAAGAATTAATAATAACACGACCACCCAACGAAAGACCAGAACATCAATCGAATTTTAGTCAAAACTCAAAGTTACAGTAGGATATATAGGCCAACGGTTAATGCAATAACAAGAAATATCCACTACACCTGCATGACTCGTAGTTGCCGAGCTTCTTTATTTTGTGCATCTCGATCAACCATGGAAGGATGATTAGTCAACTTGTGAGGATGATCAATGCCCCCATCTTTTTGGTAACAGGAATTACATACATCATAATCAGGGCAAACTTCACAACGCCAACCTTGACCAGTTTCTATGTCCAGATGACATATATTGCAAGTTGTGACAAAAGCGGGAGCAGTTGGATTATGAAGATGGTAAAGGACCATCATTGAAGAATGCTTAGCTCGCCTAAGAGTATCATATTGATAATGATTTCCTTGACACAAACTCAAAAACGCTTGCCTGGTGTCAAAAAATTCACTCTCAAGAATCTCATCTTTATCCTTGGTATCAACAGGCACGTCACCGATTTCATCCTGCAGAGTTCAGTCAGCAACCTCGTATTAATTATGAAGTAAAAAATATATACAGATGAAAGATACATAAATGCTTTAAAACATTTTCATGCCTTTGTTGGACAAAATGTTATTTTTGCAGACAACAGTTACATCAACAACTATATGCAAAAATGCTGAATATATTTCCATGGAATTGAAAACATACGGGATAGAGGGAATGTTTTTCTCTTTGATTTATGGGATGTTTCTCTCTTTCTTCACGTTTTTGCTCTGCCTCATAGCACCTGTGATCAGACATCGCATCAGGGAAAGTAAAAAAACCATAGGTTGTTTGAAAAGAAACATCATTTTCAAATTTTCCATCCGCCACTACCATAATGGACAACCACAAAGTTAAGAACCACACAAATTCAACTAAACAAAGTAAATATGTTCTGTTTTGAAACTTGACTTTTAGAAAGAACAATTTCCTTGTTTCTTACATTAAAAAAATAAATAAAAAGAAAAAATTGATTAGGAAATATCTGGACAATGAATATATTCCCTTGTTTACATCGATACTAGACATCACTTCCAATTCATGTTGAAAAAACATACTATGCAGGTGATATAGATGATCGTCAAAGTACTGAAGGAAGTATTTTCAGGAGCTATTTGCTGGTCTTCAAAGAAATATTTCAATGGAAAAACCACTATCAGCTATGAAGTAAATTACAAAATTATAAAAATTATATATAAAAAAAATGGCAAAACCGCAGTGAATAGCTGGAATGAACAAAGAAACCATCACCTTCCAGCACTCACCTGTTGGTTTTGAACGTAAGAAAAGGTCATTAAAGAATATAAGAAAAAAGCCTAAAACTTCTGCCCATTACTTGCGTTGAAACAATATGCTCTCAAGTCACCATCAATATCTAGACACCATTCCCAGTTCATTTTAATAAAAATATACAGAAATATCTAGATAAGCCATTGCCAACTCTATCAATTAAAAGGGCAACGCAGAAGCCAATAGCTGGGACATGGACAAAGCAACCATCCCCTTCCATCACTCACCAGTTACTTTTGAATATAAGGTAAAAACAATGCATAAATATCAGAATTTCAATTGAGCAAAAATGAGGATTACAAAACCTAATAATTATACTCCAAATGAATGAATTACAACTTTTCTTGCTTTGAAATTTTCTTTCGTAATATCTTCTTTATAAGGACCTTTTGTAGTATCATCCCAGCACAAAAATGTTATATAATATATATACCCCCATAGAAGTCTGGTAGAGAAATTCCGTGAAAACCCAATACTCATTTTATAAAACAAAAAATAATAATAACGATGGAAGTCACATGTATTTCCAAAAAACCATAAAATGAAAGACTACTTTAAGTTCTTCAGTTGATGATGAAAAATAATTGTAAAATGATATAATCCAGATTTTGGATTCAGTAAAGAAATAACAATTCATAGCAAAAAGGTAAAATTGCATTTGTAATACAGATAAAAAAAAATTTTTAACCTTTATGTAAAGAAGAGATTTGGTAATTATTAGTTTGGTGAAAGGAGGGAATGATTTAGGATTCTAAATGGATTTGTTTTTTCCCACTGCTCATCAGATCAAAAGCAGAAATTGACTTCAATCAAACCAAGCTGAGACAAATAGCCTATCAAACTAAACCATGAAGGAGGGTACAACACTACATATATATATATATATATCTATATATATCTATATATATATAAACATAAACAAAGTGCAGCAAAAGAAACATGAGATAATTGGGGGCTCTTACTTATCACAAAGCTGAAAGTTTTTGCATTGGTTGCAAACCCATCGACTTCCAGATACCATAAGAATACAACAGTGACTGCAAGCGTGTTGTAAATGAACCATGATAAAATCTTCCTTCATTGGAGAAATTGTTTCACCGAGCTGGAGAAACAAAAGATATCAATTTGGGTTAATAGGTTTAGTGCCACCTCACTGCAGCATTACAATTTAAATTACACCCAAATAAAGAACATACTGCAGGATAGACTATGTTATTTCAATTTAACAGGAACGGGCAAAACTTTCTAATATATATGCATACATATAAAGTTACAAATGAGAGATAATTGTCGTCATGGTTTTTCGTTTTGTCTTTTGTCTCTCTTGCACGGGGCTTCGTTGTCTTTGGTTTTTAATTTCTCCTCTATCTTACCATTGCCATCTTCCATGGTTATCATCTTTGCCGGCTCCAGTCGTCTACTGTCATTGAGGGTTCTCGACGTTATTGGGTTTTCTTTTCTCCTACCTGTTTACTCTATTTGTCGCCAGTTGCTTCTTCATTGTCCTTCTCCATCGCCATATTCTTTTTCTCCTTCAGGTTGCTGGTTTGCTGCTCTGGTTAGGTACTCCTTACCTTTAAGTCAGTGTGGTTTGGTTTGCTGTTTTGGTTCAGTTTCGTGAGGTTCTTTGATTTCCTGGTTATGTATTATTTATCAAAGTCGCTTTGTCATGAGCATAGTAGCTGTTATATTGACATCAAGTATTTCCATATTTGTTTTTGAAGATGACCGTTTCCTTCATTGAAGATTTGAGTCTTAATTTAGTCATTCCTCAATTTTTCTCTCACCTTGTTTGGTTTGAAATATTATTTGGACAAGTTAATGAAGGGTGTTGTTTTTGCAGAGTTCTTTTAGCAAGAGAGAGCTCATTTTGGTACCGTCAGAATACATAAGCTACGTTCTTCAAATGGATAACTGAGTGCATCGTATGGCTAAACACAGGCAGAAGGAACGGTCATTCGTGTGCCTGTTGGTCATTTTAACAGGGGTGGTCTTTCCTTGCTTTCCTTCTTTCTCTCTCTAGTGGAGTTTGTATCATTGAACAATAGTCTCTTTTCATTTCACGAATGAAAAATTTGTTTCTTGTTAAAAAAATAAAAATAAAAATAAAAATTGTGGCACCACATCGAAATATGAAAAAAGAAGGTTCTGGAAAAGAGATATTACTTTATGCATTAGTAGCAGATCCTTCGACGCGTTACCAGAAAGATCAGACTGACCGGATGCTTTTAGAGCTCTCTTTGTTATTGTCTTTTTAGTCATTCCTTTTTTGTTCTGTTTTCTACCATCCTCTTCTTGGCGAAGCTGATAAATCAAATCCTCCGCAGCACCGGGCCAATAATCACCATCAAAATATGGCAGCCTTGCTGCTGTAACCTTAGCTTTACACTCACCAGTGGAGACAAAGAAATGATCATATAGATTAGTAAGATCAACAACAATATTCTCCTTGGCAGCTTTTCTCAACATTGATAAATACCTGAAATTGAACAACATGGAAAATAAGGAGTAAGAAAATAATAAAATGCTTATATTTGAAGCTAGAGAAAATAGAAATAGTATAACGTTATCCCGAGGTTTGATGAACTCTCTCTTACCACTCCCGAAGTTTATCAGATTTTGGAGTTTTCTGGATTTCTGGGTGACAGTATAATATATAATCTTCACCCTTCAATGGAGGACAGGCCCATATATAGCAGCTTGTGAAGCCCCGTTTTTTGCAATATTCAAGATATCCTATCTGAAAGGATAAAAGACAATATATTCTCGTAGATAACTCAATAACAAAGGACATGACTAAAATCACTCACAGGTATATGAAATAATACTTGTTTAGATAGAGTATTTGAAATAATGAAACTAACCAAGATTTCATGGTAAACAAAAGTTCGAAGAGCCTCCCCATTGTATGTCTTAATCTCAGGTCTGAAATACTTCACTGAATCAAGGTATGAGAGATAAACACGGCGCTGATTAGGAAACTGACATTCAGACCCAAATTCTTGAACATACATGCCAAATAGGCACACTTCTACACCTTCAATCTTCTGAAACAATAGAACTGCCTGGCAAGAGATTTTAAAGAAGATAGCTTCAGATAATACTGATATCTAACCTAGCAACTCATGATACACTAGAAGATTAAATCAATATATCTAGAAAACAAACAATACAATGGTCCCAGTAATAGTCCATCGTGCTTCTTTTTTGTACCTTGGACTTGTAAGGGAACTCAAACGGGTAATTTTCTTCCTGAAAAATTTCAAGAAACCTTTGTTTAACTTCCAACTTTTTGTCAACTGATGAAACAACTCTGATGACAAGTCCATCTGCTCCAGGAACCTAGCAACACCAACAGAACAAGTGAGTTAAAGAAACTGCATGCATGCTGGAGTTCAGGTAGCAGGAAAAAAGATTAAGCCTCTTGGTGTTTTCCACAAGAAAATTCACACAAAAAAGAAACCTAAAAAGAAAAAAAGAAAAAAAAAAACAAACAAGCATACAAAACTGAAATATGAGAATCTGATTGAAGAATAGAACACATGGCAGTACTTCATGATTGTGTTATCAAAAGAGAAAATCTAATAACATAACCAACCCCCCCCCCCCCCCCCC
>NW_019268551.1:0-10147 GCF_002738365.1 Cucurbita moschata | reverse complement strand
CCCCCCCCCAAGACCCCAACAAAAGATTGCACTCTAGTCTACCACAAGTGGAGGATAAGCTTCTCAATCAACTCCTTGCAGCTCCACGAGCCGACAATGCTGAAACAAAACAACTTATGCCAAATTGCTCACACAAAAGCACAGGTCTTCAAGATATGATCCAAGTCCTCATCAGCCCTCTTGCAGAGAACACAACAATGTGAATCAACCACCAAAGACTCTCTAGCTGAGTCCAATCCAAGGTGTTAACTTTTTCTTGAAAAACCTGCCAAACGAAGAATTGCACCTTCTTGGGAATCTTTACCTTCCAAAAGAAGGGGAAAATAGCTCTACCCATCGAGGAAGGGTTGTACAGACACTACAAGAAAAAAATTCGGAAAGAGGATTCCAAAGGTGGACATCCCCTCAATCATCCCTAAGACGAAAAGAGGAGAGTGAGGATAATAGAGGAAGAACATACGGTGTTTCCCTATTGGTCAATGAACGATAGAAACCTAGAGAGAGATGAGGGGGCACCTTTGACTGGTCGAGGATCGAAGCAATCAAGTGGTTTTGAAAGAAGATATAAGTGAGAGTATAAGGAGCACCCTAGTCACTTTCCCTCTCAAAAGTAAGTATCTTGCCCATCCCCCATTACATTATGAATAAACTGAGAGAGAAGATGAAGATTTGAAGCAATCACTTTAGATGAATTTCTGGAATTGCCTTTAAACCCCTCACCGGTCCACTCAAATGGACGGGCCCGTATTTGATAACATTAACCTTGTGCCATAAGATATCGACTTCATGATAGATAGAACCACTAGAACCATTTAACTAACAAGGTTGTGTTTCACGTCCTAATATTACCAATACCTAATTCCCCATGGCCAGAGACTTAACCAAATCATTTCAATATCCAAGAGGATAAACAACATCCACCCTCTTTTGTTGTTTTTTTCATGTGTGTCCCCACCAAATTATCCACACCTTGACTATCATCCAACTAACCCTATGACATTTAGCATAAAAAAGTTCATAGATATTTCATATCCTCAACCAGTAGCCACAATTGAACTATAATCTCAAATACATTTAGGTTTACCACTTGTCCGCTTCGATATGATGGCTTCCTTATAATTTTTTAACTAGAATTATATTATAAGAAGATTCAAAACTACTTAAACGATAAATACAAAAGAAATTGGCGGATAAGGCACCTTCCAAACCAATGACCAACAGGAGTAATAAAGAAAAAAAAACGGAACTTCAATTGGTTTGAAGATAGAAAGTACTTCCATTAATAAAAAGGAATACAAAGAGGGAGACATGCCCTCTTCCAAAGCCACAAAAGAATATCAAAATGGCATTATATCATAAGGTGCACGTAGCATAGTTACAATTATTTTTATCTTTTATCTCATTTCATAGAAGTTCGTGATTTAAAAAACCATACTGAAGAGTGAAGACAGACAAGTAAAATAACTTATATCCAACAAAACTTGTTTCCCAACATTTTTACATGTCAGAGACCGGTTAGTTGAAATTACCTCATCATAACTTTTCCCTTGAATCCTTGCCCTTTCCAGTCTTTCATGTTTCAATCTCCTAACTAACCGCTGCTCTATGTGATCACTAAGAATAGTCCTAGGCAAGTCTTTTGCGCCAAGAACAGCACTTTGAGGTAATGGTATACGCTCTCCTCTTTCAATTTCTTGTATGTAGCAATTTGGACAAGTATACTCAGCTTGACCACCATCATTTCTTCGACCATTGAAAAGAGCACAGATCTGATGTTGCCATGCTTCACATTTATCACATTGAACCCACTGAAAGAAAGCATCAGGGTGGTTGAAAAAACTGAAAGAGGAAGCATAAGAAAATCATCTAATCAAACATATCATACTGCAAATAAAACATACCCATTCCTCTGTCTCTTCATCATTTTTCTTCTTCTCTAGCCTTGACTTGGGAATGGCAGTTCCATCAACAACAATAGCATCTCCACGAGCATCATTATAACATGGAATACAAAAGTAATGTCGTGTATCACCAGCACCGACTGTATGATACATTGCATTTCTCTTTATACGAGCACCACATGGTGTGCAATATATAGGCGGTGGCTCAAAGGTAAGTTTCTCAACTGCACATAACTGACAGGAATTCTCACTCATTGATTGTTCCATGGCTTGATTCTTCTCAGCCTTGGATTTGCTCTGGAGAAAAAGATGGAAAACAGAAAGAAGCTTTTAGATAGCAAAGTGCACTTGATTCAGTGATCAATTTAGTACCCATAATACATAGAACAAAAAATTAATCAAAATGAAAAGTGACTATAACTCACACTCAAAAGATACAAAATCTAGAAGGAAGTGAACTAAAACAGAAAATAAAACAACAATGAAACTGTCTAATATTTTTACTTCCTATAGTTATACCTCCCTCATTGCAAATTGGGAAGGTCTTTTGTAAACATCATGGATTATACATCCCTCTTGTAAATTTCACTCATCAATGAAATTGTCTCTTATCAAAAAAATAATAATAATAAAATAAAATAAAACAACAGAATACAATTACAAAGGAAAAATAAATGTATCCCAATTCAAATAAATATCATCATGTAGTGAGAACGTAGCAAAGGTCTTAGAAAGAGAACGCCATTAAAAAAATCCATAATACATATCATTAAAAAGTGATTTTAAAAACATCTCAACATAAATGAAACAAAGGGTACCAGGGAAATGAAAGGTCTATGACACCAAAACAAAACATAAAATATCCCCGCCACACTTATGTACTTTACTACTTTCATTAAGATTGCAAGTGAAAAATATCTTAGAGCTCAAGACACAGTTTACGGGTTTTGAATTGATGCAAAAACAAACCTTTTGTAGAACCTAATGTATTCACATATATCCATTATAAGATCCAAAATTGAACTATTTATGACTTACATAGAACATAATTGTTTATATAAATAAAATTTTATTTGCATTTTTATAAATATTTTCTCTAGTGTATCTGTGTGAAAACAACACAAGACAAAACCGTGTTAACTAACCTGGCCAACCCACTGTCTGAGACTAATAATATGGTCTCTCACTTGTTCTGGAGTGAACAATTCAGTTAGTGACACCCCTTTAATTTTTGGCTTCCCAGACTTGGTGGCAGCTGCATGCTCAGTGACATGCGTTGAAGGATCTTGCACACTTGGCTCTGTCTCTTTCTCAATTTTAACATTCTCTTGCTTTGGTAAACTAGAAAACTCATCATATGTGACGAGGTCAACATCACACCTTTGGCTGCAATTATTGTCTGCATTAGCGTCCTTCAAATCACTATGGCTTTCAAGAGTTGAGCTCTGCAGCAAATCCATTTTTACATCTACTAGCTCATGCTTAACAGCCATAGTAACATCGCTATGCTGATAACCTTGGCACTGCACATCCAAAGACATGTGGTGTTCACTCATAGCAGAAGTTGAAATTGCAGAGCTCTCACTCTCAGGAACAAGAGACTGAGTGGACTGCTCTATCTTCATGCGTTTAAGAGAAGACTGCAGATCTTTTGAAGTTTCAGTAGGCTGAAGGGTCTTAGAAACAAACCTAGTGGAATTATCTTGAGTATCACAGGATTTAGGGAATCCATTGGTCAACTTTTGCAAACTTGAATCAGATGCATTGTGGGCACGTACGTTTTTTCGGCTCTGGATATAGTCTCGGACAGGAATACAAACAGGACAGCTCAGATCCCTACATCGCTTGTGATGATGAAGCAATAACTTGGTAGGTTGGCAACGGAGATATGAGCATTGAGAAGAACTGCATCTATCGAGATGTTGCCACAATTTCTGAGCAGTGACACAGTTCCGCTCTGGACATTTCCCTTCAGGAGCTACACAGCGACGGGCATGCCGCAAAAACAGAAGCCATCTCTGCTGATTTATAAACTGGCGTGCACTATTGTTATTCTGGCAGGTGACACTAAGGGGATTAGGAGGCTCAGATTTGGTTCTAGTAACAACGGAGTGCCCAATTGTTGATCCTTCAGTAGGTAAATTATCACACTGCACTTTATCGTGACCCGATGCCTTCTTATGGAAATCATGGACATTTGGCTCATGAACAATGCTCCCGGGCCTGTGATTTCTATCTTGTGATTGGGGATGCCATTGACCCTGCAAAGTTGCACCTGATAGAGCTCCAGCAGGACTGTTCAAACGATTTTGAGAATTTGAATTTAATAGATGCGGATTCAAAATTTGTTGCATCTGTTGAGAGCTTTGAGAATGTGGGGAGCAAATATCATTATGGCTAGATGAAACAGAAAGATATTGAGCATTCCTCGCACAGTCTTCACTAGAATTCTGATGAAATTGGTTATGCGTCTCAGGCAGTGGGAAATGTTCAGTAACTTGTGGCTGAAAAGGCCCACTATGATGCTCCCCACCAGGTTCCTGCTTCACATGACTGCCTAGGTTGGACGCTAACTGAACTTGACTAATAGAATTGTTATTTAATAGGTGCTGCTGAGGCTGAATTTGCTGTTCCTGGATACTAGACTGTTGAAGAAATGGTTGTTGTGGTTGAAATTGGTGATGCTGCTGCTGAAACTGCTGCTGCATATGAGAATCAATGATGTTTTCCCTGGAAGATAGTGAAGGTTGGAAATTCATCTTGTCTGACCCATCAATTAGGGGGGAGTGAGTGCCCTGTTGAGTTCCATGAAAATTTGACTGGTTACTGGGGAAAGATGAACTCGTTTTAGACATAGATGGAAAATTTGCCGAGTTCAAATTGTGAGCAGTCACCATTGATCCAACAGATGTTGCAGGGCCATAAAGGTTTTCAGACCCAAAAGAATCGGTAGTATTCATTCCATATCCATCACCTGTAAAAAAAAATTGATTGTTATTACCAAGAACTGCTAGGCAAAATGACTGGAGCCAATAAAGATAGAGGGAGATAATACCTTGCACCAACGATTGCTCATTTTGATCAAAAGATTGTCCTACAGGTTTGGTTAAATTACCATAAGACGAGACATTCAGATAGCCCTCTGAGGTGCTAGATTCTTTCAAAAGTTGTACATTACCACCTATTAATCCTAAGCTACCATTGACAGCTCCATTTGTAAACCCATAAGATTTCTGCTGTAAGCCAGACCTTATTCCACTACCCATTTGGCTACCAAGATTGTGTGATATACGACTGTTCTGACCACCAATATGCTGCTTTTGCAATTGCACTTGAGACAACATTGTAGGTTCAACACTGGGAAGCCCACTACCATTACTGGAAGACTCCCTGCTCACATAAGACTGGTTGCTGCTTATATGGTTAATGTTATTACTGAAACCAGGTGTAGGAATCATTTGACTAGCAATTCTTTGTGCACCAGCAGATGATATAACTCCACCAGAACCGACTGAATAACTAGGAGACTGCTGATATCCACTGGATAAGGGACCTGCAAAGGAAGATATCAGAACTTTTTTCATAAAAGCAGAACTTTTGACATTGGGAAGGAATTATTTAGTGGAAGGTACCATCAGCTCTGTTGAAGGAACCACCAGTTATTCCACCAGTTGGCATGAGGCTTCCTGTGCTAGCAGTAGGTGCTAAGCTAGCATTAGCGGAAATAATAGAATCGCCTGAAGACGCAACCATCATTTTTGAATTCCCACTGTGAGCCATACCAGGAGTCGGAATCATCTGACTTATCGCAGAAGAAGAACTAACCACCTGCTGATATTGCTGGTTCTGATTATTCAGGGACGAACGCTTCAGCAAATTATGCAGACGACTCTCCAAAGTATCCAGGTTCATATAGTCATCCTGTGTCATATCATCATAACGGTAAAGTTTATTCAAAGAAGAAATATATGAACCACAGTAGTAAAAAGTTAACATGCTTGTTTGTCCGAGACTTTTATAAGAAAAAACAACATAAGAGGTGGTCTCTCCATTCTTCTTCAACATTTTAGTGGTAATTTGTTTAATATAGGGGTGGGGGTGGAGACCTTTGTAAGAGCAGTTTTAAAAATACCCTCCTCCAAGCGCTTCACGAAATCCTTAAACTTCAGCCTCTGTAATTCATCGATGGGTCGTTGATGCCGCTGTAATAAAATCTCAAAGCTGGAAAGCAGAAACATAAAATTTTATTAGGCAAGAGCATAAATTCTCAAACAACAGTGTATTGGAGAATCCAAAATTGTCGTATATAAAACTAGAAAATTAAGACCTAAAAGTCCTATCAATCATAAACTAAAATCTACAATCATAACAACTTGAAAACCAATCGAGTAAAAACTAAAAATAGCATAATATCAACAAAACCACAAGCCAGCAACGTTTGCAAGACGCAAGGCATAAATAAGTTGATAATAATGCCTAATAAAATTCAGTCTAGATTGGCTATGTGATTGCTAACAGAAATAACAAGACATACATGCAAAACAAACAAATATTGATGATAAAAATAATAGGAATAAAGAAAAGATAAAGAAGAAGACAAATTATCAAACTAAGTTTACTCTAAAGTATCTCATTTCTCCAAAATGTAACTTACGCTACAACATCGTATAAAAGAAAAATCTTAACCATCGACAAGAAAACAAGTGAATGATGAACTGGTACAAGAAAAAATAGTTCCCTGCGAGTGGTAAAGGCTACCCGTAGTCACCTAAGAAGCACAAAAACAAAAGAGAGAGGCTCTGAGGGCCTGAAGTCTTCATCAAAGACGGATATATAATGGTAAGTCTTACATTTTCTCTTGTATGAAGACGCGTGCTTTATAGAGTTCAGTGTCCATATTGAACGTAGCGCGTGGAGGATCACCTCTCCGGACAACTCCACACCAGCTTTATCAGGCCTGCCCAGATATCTGGCAAAAAGGAAAAAAAGATGCACGCTCATTTTCCTTATGTTATCAAGTTAAAAGCTTCCTGTAACGACCATAGTGCATAAACTCGGACAAGGTCAGATAACTACCACATAATAATCAGAGGCAGTGGAACTGGCACATAATTTTAAAACTAAATAAAAAGATTTCTCTTTTAAACGAAATTAGAAAACGTAAGTGCCCAAGATGATATCGCGCTGATCCTATTCCAGGCAAAAACAGGTGAAATTGAAAGAGACCAATAACAAACCAGTAACATAATGAGCGCAACATGGAAGTGCTACAGTCTTTTACTTAGAAAGTGTAGTAAAATGTCAACTGATGAGACTAAATGACTAAAAGCAGAGTAGTACAGATAGAATCACCAAAATAAATTTTAAAAACAAAAGGGGGAATGCTCTTTTTGTTTCCTCCTTACTAAGAACCAAAGATGTTTATAGCAGACGGAAAATTGAAGAGCCAAATGATAAGGACCTGATCAATTTGCTCAGTTGTTCCAAATTTCCTCTTCTCCTTCAAATTGTGGTTTATTTACAAATGAGTATCACCCCCAGATCAGACGAACTGCCCGCTACCATCGAGAATCAATCCCAGAAGAATGGAGGGCTCTCCGTCAGACATCTAATTTCTAATCCACGGACGAATCAATCAGCGGCTTCATCTTCGATGAGGTAAAAAGAAAGCGCGATTCTCAATTGTAGGGTAAAGAATCGATCTATTCTCAGTTACACTAATTGATCATAGAAGAATCGATCTGCAGGGAGAGATTAAGGTAAAGAAGAGAGATGGAAAAATACGAGAGATTGAGGGCTATTTTCTTTTTCGTTTCCTTTTCTTTTCTTTTCTTTTCTTTTTTTTTTTTTTTTTTTTTTTTTTTTTTTTTTTTTTTTTTTTTTTTCCTTTCATAATGAGCGAGCGAGCAGGGTGGCAAACTTCGCTCGTGTTTTGCACGTTTTTTTATTTCTTTATTTGTTTATTTATTTTATTAACCTGGGCTATTTCCTACTATTTTACCCTTCATTTTGATTAGAATTATCGTAGAGGCTAAATTGCACAAATGTTAAAAGTATAGGAACTCAATTGAGTCGACATTGAGATTTAGGTCTCAGATACGCTGATGGTCCAACTGATTTTCCTTTCGATTTATCTCTCAATCCATCATAGGCAGGTTGTTGAAGGATCTCGCCACCATAATGCCATCAACATTGAAAGGTATTGCAAGAGAAGGAAACTAACAACTGAAAATATTTGGGAAAAAGAGGAAGAATCAACAAGTCATTAGGTCGAGAAATAAATAACATAATCAATAGATCAAACAACAAGTTTAGGGGTTAGGTTTGGGGTTTACTATTTTGGGTATGGTGTTTAGGGTTTAGGGGTTGGGGTTTTAGGTTTCGGGTTTCGAGTTTCAGATTTGAGGATTGCGGTATGGGATTTGGGGTTCGGGGTTCATGGTTTGAGGTTTGGGTTAGGATTTTTAGGGTTTAGGATTTACAATTTTTAGGGTTTAAAGTTTTGGGTATTAGGGTTTAGGATTTACGGTTTATAGGGTTTAAAGTTTGGGGTATTGGGGTTTAGGGTTTTTAGGAGTTTAAGAGTTTTTAGGATTTAGGGGTTAGGGGTTCAGGGTTTAGTTTTTTCACGTGTCTCCATTATCGTGGGGTCTTATAGACATGACTACATGTTTTTTCTTCTTCCATATTTTACGCTTAGTACACTCTTTAGTGGATTTGGTACGATATTAAAACGAGAAAACAACGTACTAAACGAGTTAATGACCCTCATCTTAAAGAGGAAAAAAAGTGTCAATGGACACCTATGGAAAATGACTCGAAAATGGCCTGAAAAAGAAAGTGTTTAAGTTTGGTTTTTTTTACTAAACATATGTGTCAAATTCATCAAATTTGAATGTTCCAACTTAGATTTTCAAATAATCATTTAAGTGTCTCCATTAGGGTCTGAGATGTCTGAGATGTTTGAGACGTTTGAGATGTCTTTGATGCTTGAGATGTCTGAGAGGTCTGAAATGTCTGGGATGTCTGAGAGGTCTTAGATGTCTGAGACGTTTGAGAGGCCTGAAAGGTCTGAGATGTTTGAGATGTCAGAGATGTCTTTGACGTCTGAGAGGTCTAGGATGTCTGAGATGTCTAAGAGGTCTGAGATATGTTTGATGTTTGAGAGGTCTGAGAGGTCTGATATGTCTAAGAGGTCTGAGATATCTTTGATGTTTGAGAGTTTTGAGATGTCTGAGATGTCTAAGATCTCCTTAAGGTCTAAGATATTTGAGATGTCTGAGATGTTTGAGATGTTTGAGATGTCTAAGATGTTTGAGATGTCTGAGATGTTTGAGATGTTTGAGATGTCTGAGAGGTCTAAGAGGTCTGAGATGTCTGAGAGGTCTTTGATGTCTGAGATGTCTGAGATGTCTTAGATGTCTTAGATGTCTTAGAGGTCTGACATGTCTCTGATGTCTGAAGTGTCTTAGATGTCTGAGAGGTCTGATATGTCTTTGATGTCTATCATGAGTTGTCTGAGAGGTCTGACATATCTATGATGTTTGAAGTGTCTTAGATGTCTGAGAGGTCTGATATCTCTTTGATGTCTTTCATGAGCTGTCTGAGAGGTCTTAGATGTCTTTGATGTCTAAGATGTCTGAGAGGTCTGAGATGTCTGAGAGGTCTGAGAGGTCTGAGAGGTCTAAGATGTCTGAGATGTCTGAGATGTCTGAGATGTCTGAGATGTCTGAGATGTCTGAGACGTTTGAGAGGTTTGAAAGGTCTGGGAGGTATGAGATGTATTTGATTTCTATGATGTCAGAGATGTCTGTGATGTCTAAGATGTCCGAGGGGTCTGAGATGTCTGAAATGTCATAGATGTCTGAGATGTCTGAAATGTCATAGATGTCTGAGATGTCCGAGAGGTCTAAGATGTCTTTAGGGTTTAGGGTTTAGGGTTTAGGGTTTAGGGTTTAGGGTTTAGGGTTTAGGGTTTTAGGGTTNAGGGTTTAGGGTTTAGGGTTTAGGGTTTAGGGTTTAGGGTTTAGGGTTTAGGGTTTAGGGTTTAGGGTTTAGGGTTTAGGGTTTAGGGTTTAGGGTTTAGGGTTTAGGGTTTAGGGTTTAGGGTTTAGGGTTTAGGGTTTAGGGTTTAGGGTTTAGGGTTTTAGGGTTTTAGGGTTTAGGGTTTTAGGGTTTTAGGGTTTAGGGTTTAGGGTTTAGGGTTTAGGGTTTAGGGTTTAGGGTTTAGGGTTTAGGGTTTAGGG
>NW_019268550.1:2136799-2197006 GCF_002738365.1 Cucurbita moschata | reverse complement strand
TACAACAATCAAACTTTATTCTTCTTCAATGTAGCATGAATTGAAACATCTTTTGATAATTTTGACAACCTTTTCTTCACATCTTCATTGAAGCATATTGTATGATTGATGTCTAGGTTCATATCACGGTGTGCCAGTAAGGACATTGGGCTCCAAAGGGGGTGAATTTGGCAGGGGTCCCGGAAAAATGAAATAGTGTCAAGAGGACGCTGGCCCCAAAAGGGGGTGGATTGTGATGTCCCACATTGGTTGGGGAGGAGAACAAAATACCCTTTATAAGGGTGTGGAAACTTCCCCTAGCAAAGCCCAAAGAGGACAATATCTAGTGTATATTAGATCATTTTTGCATGGTGGTAGATAATTGGTTTGGTTAGAAAAGAGCATAAGCTCTAATGGTTTTACTTTTAGTTTTTCTAAAAGGCTTCGTGATACTGGAGATGATGTTTTTTTTACTTATAAACTCATGATCTTCCCTTTAGTTAACAGACGTGGGACTACTAATCATCCTCAACAGATATGCCTAAGTGTTCGTTCAGTTTGTTTGTTTATTTATTTTGTTGAGTTCTAACTTATGATGTTAGCTTTGGGTATTGGGTCCTATCGAGCTGCTTTATTTCATTTGATTACTCTGTTTATTCAAAAGGTTTGTTATGGGGGTTTAACAAAGCATGTACTAATGGCTGTAGGCCCCGAAAAAAAACGATGTGTTTAAAAATAAACATTGAAGAGAAATTTCAAGAGAAATAAATAATTCAATGATTTGAAAAAAAAAAGATATTACTATGGTTCGAGAGAAAATATGAGTATCGACTCGTACACTAAAGTGGAAGTGTGTTGAATCAAGAGTAGACAGTAAACGTCTTTATTATGGACGCTTTATTTTGTCTCCCGCTCAAAACTAAACTATTATATATTTGTTTTTTTAAAAAATTTAGAGACTTTCCTGTATTATTTAAATGTGATATTTTAGAAATTACATATTATATTTTTAATTATGAAATATTATTAGATTTATTATAATATTTTATATTCCATTAATAGAAATTAAATTAGGTGGCAAGGACAAGACAGGATGAGATGAGGAAGGCCCGTACCTGTCCCCTATGAGATCATGCATCGGTTGGAGCGGGGAACAAAGAAGGATGGAACGAGGATGACCTGTACCCATCCGATCCCACATCGGTTGGAGAGGGGAATAAAGAAGGATGAGATGTGGATGGCCCCTACCTGTTTCCTATGAGATCTGCATCGATTGGAGCAGGGAACAAAGAAGGATGGGATGAGGATGGCCCGTACCCGTCCCCTATGAAATCTTGCATCGATTGAAGAAGGGAACAAAGAGGGATGAGACGTGGATGGCCTGAACCTGTCCCCTATGAGATCATGCATCGGTTGGAGCGGGGAACAAAGAAGGATGGGACGAGGATGGCCCGTACCCGTCCCCTATGAGATCCTGCATCGGTTCGAGAGGGGAACAAAGAAAGATGAGACATGAATGGCCTGTACCGGTGAACATATTTTATTCATGGTATGAAATTATTGATGCATAGAACCCTAAAATTTGAGAACAAGAATTTGGGAATTTGTCATCTTTGTATTTCTTCTCTTTGATTGTAGCCAGCTTTGGCTTCCTTCAAGATTAGCTCCAACATCTTCTCATACATAGCGATGGCAGATTCCAGCAACTCAATGGCTCTTCTCACGTCGCTTCCGCCCGCCGCCACCGCGCCTTGCATCTCAGCTGTTTGATTTATCAATAACCCCAACATGGGACTGGGTAATCTAGAGCTCTCGCGTTTCATTGCTCTCCCATGGCTGCCCCTTCTGACATTTCGTTCTTTTTCATGCCTTTTTTCTGTGGCAATCGCCAAATCGCTTATGCTTCCCATCTCATTTTCGAGGGTCATTATCACCTGCCCCTTGTTCACTTGCCAGACCCAGATGTTCCCATCTTCTGCTGCAGATATTAAGTTATTTCCTTCGTTGATTATGACTATAGATACAACTGCAGCATCGTGCTTTGGGGACCATGAAATTAGTTCAGAGCTTGTGCCCATAAGGTGTTTGTTTTTATGCCTCAATGAGCACCTGTACGCCAAGTCGTCGGATGCTGGTGGAGTTAGTTCAGAATCTGTGCTTATAAGGTGTTTGATGTTATGTCTCAATGAGTCCTTGTACACCAACCCATCAGTTCCTGCAGCGAAAAACTCTGTTTCTGATGGATCTAAGACCACACTGAAAATGGCACAAGGGAACACCACGGTGTGCAAGACTGTTCCTGAGAGCAAGCTCCAGAACTTGCATCTGCCATCCATTGAGCTTGAGACTATTTGGGAACTGGACATACCCATGACAGAGTAAATGGAAGTCACTGAATCAGTATGTGCTGAAAACTGATGTAGAATGTGTTTGGTTGCATTTTCCTGTGGTTTGGCTTGAACAAGTTGAAAGATTGGCATGACAACAATCATGCCATCATCCCCACCTGAAATGAGAAGTGACCCATCAGCGCTAAGTTCAAGGCAAGAAACTGATTTCCTGTGTGCGGGTAAAGAGTTGAGAACATCCCCAGATGGAAGAGAGAGCGTATGAATGCAGCCTGAAAGGCCACCAGCAAACAGATAAAACCCATCAGGAGTGGCTGTGAGAGGAGCAACAGGTTCAGGTACAGTGATACTCTGGAAGGCAGATGAATTCCACCAATTATAAATGTGGATTGAACCCGAAGCAGTGACTGGGCAGATGTGGGAGACGGCGATGGAACTCCGCCCAGCTCGGGTGATACCACGGCGAGGCGAACGGCTATCGTTGAAACTGGCTAGAGGGGTGCCTGTGGAGGCATCATAGGCAACAATGGGGCCATCAGGAGAGCTGGCCAGGACAACTTCTTGTGGAGAAAATGGCATACTCATATGAAAGGTACGACAGTAAAGAACTTGATAAGCACTAGGCGCAAGTTTTAGGTAGAAACTTAATGGTCATGGGCGCTGAAAACAATGCATTTATCTTCATAGTCTGTCTGCTTAGTTTGCCTTTTACAGTAATGATATTAAGTGGAATTCAACATTGGCTAGACTTGCTCAATATTCATGGGTATTGGTTAGGTTGTTTTGGCTTTATTCAAACTCTGGTATCTGTTTGTTTCCATGCAGTTATGGCTTATTCTTATTTTATTCTCACCACTTTTTTTCTCTTGGAAAAGAAAGCTGTAAACAAGCCCTAAAACGCTGTATCACCGACCAAAAAATTAGAGTTCGGAATTTCTACCCTTTTATTTAGTTGAGCTAAGGGAAAAAAATATATAAACTTTAAGTTAACATTGCTTGATGGTAGAGGTCAATCCCCTATCACCTTCGGTGCCTCCTTGTGGTCTTTCTCTTAGACTTTTCCTCGGCCTTTAGAGTTAGAGCTAATTAATAGCCACCTCATCTAATGCATTGAGATTGAATCTTGGATTTCAAACCTCAAACCCTATCGAACAAGGGATTCTTTGTTGGATTCACAATGGGTAGAACTCCGCAATTAGAGGAAGTAGGGGCTTTTTTATACATTTCTTTCAGACAAGCTTGTTACACTAAGATTCACAAAAACGTGTAAGGGTTTAGGGAAAGGATCCTCCGAATATTGGGATGAATATAGCACAACTAGGTAAGACATTTAACCTTAATTGGTTAGACTCTTTTGATAAAGATTGATTTCGTTTCTTACTTTCTGTTTTTTAAAATTAGTTTTCAAATTTTGGCTTCGAATTTGGAAAACATTTGTAAGAAACCAACACAAACAAATAAAATTATGATAGAAATAATATTCGTAAAACTTAATTTTAAAAAATAAAAAAGAAAATTAAGGATTCTTTTGATAACTATCAAATAAAATTATGATAAACATGTATTTAATAATTTTTTTTAAAATCAACAATTTAAAGGGTCGGTGAGTTTTAAAAAACGTTGAATAAATTAATAACATATTAGACACGTAATTAAAAGTTCAAAACTTATTTAATATAAAATCGAACATGGTGCACCTATTCCATTTCCTACCAAATATATTTACGTACCATTCCTCCCCTTAAAAGAAAAAGGGGTAATTAACTACAAAGTGATATTAGAGATCAAAGCATTGAATCGTCGTAACGATTCCGGGGGAAGGCTTCGGTCGTCTCGTCCATCCGTTGCAGCTTTCTATCAAGGGAGAACACCACCTGATCACTTGAGAAGGTGAGAGAGCTCCATCCGAGTATGAATATGTCAGTGACCAAGTATGAGTTGCTGCATCAAGATAGCTAAAACGCTGCCTATGGATATGTTAATGACATTAACAACATCATTATTGAGCTGCAAATAGAATAACAAAGAATCAGATCGAAGAAGTACGACCAGAACGTAATGGAAACCGGAAACATATCAGTAGGCCGAGAAGGGAGGGGAAGGAGTTTCTGTTAGTAAACACGAACCTCCGTAATGGTATAATATTGTCCACTTTAAGCATAAGCACTCGTGGTTTTGTTTTTGATTTTCCCAAAATGTCTCGTACCATTGAAGATAGTATTCCTTACTTATAAATCTATGATCTTTCGAGACTCCTCTCTCAACAATCTTCCCCTCGAACAAAGTACACCATATAGCCTCCCTGAGGCCTATGGAGCCCTTGAACAACCTCCTCTTAGTCGAGACTCGACTTCTTCTCTGGAGCCTTCGAACAAAGTACACTTTTTTCTACCCTTAAGTCACTTTTGGCTACACCTTCGAGACTCACAACTTTTTTATTCGACACTTGAGGATTCTATAGCCATGGCTAAGTTAAGGGTATGACTCTGATACCATGTTAGAAACCACAAACTTCCCTAATGGTATGATATTGTCCACTTTGAACATAAACTCTCATGACTTTGCCTAAAAGACCTCGTACCAATGAGCAGTTGCTCAATCAAGACCCTTCAGCTGAGTCACTCGAATCCATTGTTCGTGATGACCCAACCAAGCAAATCCATTGTTCGTGATGACCCAACCAAGCCAACATTACATGAGAGCAGGCAATAACAGAAGAACAGTTCAACTCATAAACAAACTAACATAATCAAACTAAGGCAATCAGAGATCACAAACTTCACTTGCTTACCCACTGAAATCCCTCCTTCTCTTGAAGCACAGCACCAATGATGCTTTCACCAAGATTAGCTATCTGTGAAGCTACAACGCATACAATTGCTTCAGATGCAGTTACCTGCATCAACGTCGACAGAGATTTGATCTAAAAACCTTGTTAAAGAACGAGCAATACAAAACGAGTAGGAAAGGATTGAAATAATTACGTCGCCCAAAAGACAGCCAACAAATGCAAGAACACTTGCTGCTAAGAGTCCAGCAAAGGTTCCCTCCAGACTGACAGCCCCTTCTGTTCCCCGAGGAACTATCCTAAATGTTGTCACCAGGTACCTGATTTGAAATGAATCATCAGTGAATCGATGAAACACATAACATGTTTTTCCGAGGAATTGAAAAACATAAACTATACTTATTATGAAACTCCTGGGATTCGATCCAAAAACTTTGTTAAAGAACGAGATCTCTTGATCTAAATTATCCAAGAACTCCAAAAATGACAAGGAATCAACCCAAGTGAAAGTTTTGGAATGGATTACCTTGATGATCAAGATCAAGAGTAAAGAAACCTCATTTCTAAACTCATGATTCGAATCATTCCACAAGATAGCTTGATCAAGACAATAACATGAATGATTAAGACACCTTATTCGTATCAATATTGTTTGAAAATTCTCCTGAAAACTACGAACTCGAGAAAAATGATGATTAGAAGATAAAATATGTGCTTGATCAAGTTCGACAAGGAATGGATTACTTACGTTATCCGACCATATGCCTTCCCTATTTCACTTGAGACAGTATCACTCAATTTAGTACAGAAACAGGCAACAAAACCAAGTCGCCAAAGTTGTCGGAATGCTTCTCCTCCAGTGTTGTTTATCATGAGCAAAGCACACACACAACCAGCAGCACTGGATCCTATAACACTACCAAGTCCTCTTCTTCCTTTTCTCTTTTCAGCTACCCCTTGTGCTTCCTTTTGAGCCATCTTGACCTTTGTTGCAGCTGTTCCCTGGGAAACAGAAGTTCAGCAGGAGGGTTATTAGCGTTGCTGGAAGAGGTAGTTCTGTAGCTTCCAGTCACCAAAGTAAATGTAAAGAGCGAACAAGATTAAGAACGTGTTGGTAGTTCATTTGTAACGGCTCAAACCCACCGCTAGTAGATATTGTCCTCTTTAGACTTTCCCTTTCGGGCTTCTCTTCAAGGTTTTTAAAACGCATCTGCTAGGAAGAGGTTTCCACACTCTTATAAAGAATGTTTCGTTCTCCTTTCCAACCGATGTGGGATCTCACAATCCACCCCTCTTCAGGGCCCAGCGTCCTCGCTAGCACTCGTTCCCTTCTTCAGTCGATGTGGGACCCTCCAATCCACCCCCTTTGGGGCCCAGCGTCCTTGTTGGCACACCGCCTTGGGTCCACCTCCTTCGGGGTTCAGCCTCCTCACTGGCACATCGCCCCATGTCTGACTCTAATACCATTTGTAACAGCTTAAGTCCATATTGTCCTCTTCAGGCTTTCCCTTTCGGGCTTCCCCTCAAGGTTTTTAAAACACATATGCTAGGGAGAGGTTTCCACACCTTATAAAGAGTACTTCATTCTCCTCCCCAACCAACGTGGAAAATCTCACAATTCACCCCCCTTCGGGGCCCAACGTCCTCGCTGGCACTTGTTCTCTTCTCCAATTGATGTGAGACTCCCCAATTCACCCTTCTTCGAGGTCCAACGTCTTTATTGGCACACTACCTCATATCCACCCCTATTCGGGGCTCAGCCTCCTCGCTGGCACATCGCCCCGTGTCTAGTTCTAATACCATTTGTAATAGCTCAAGTCCACTGCTAGCCGATATTGTCCTCTTTAGCCTTTCCCTTTCCGGCTTTCCCTCAAGGTTTTTAAAACGCGTATGCTAGGAAGAAGTTTCCACACCCTTATAAAGAATACTTCATTCTCCTCCCCAACCGACGTGAGAGAGAAGCCCTTTGAAGAAGGTGAAAATTTTAAGAGAAATAACAATCAGGTAGTCTTCAACTTGACAATGAACCTCAAAGCTGTGCATCCAGAACTTTGAGAATCCATTCACGTCTGTAAAACAATCCAAGTATTCCATAACAATAATCTGAAGCAATTATGAAGCAGAAACAATCCAAACCCCCTATGAATTTAACACCATTTGTCTTTAATTGATCATCTAAACAGATGGGTGCAAGCATACTAGAATTATTCAATCACAACAACAATGAAGAACAGCAATCAATCAATAAAACAGCCAATTCAAGCCATAAAAATGCTAGAGAACAACGAAACCCCACCAATCAATCAATCAATCAACGAAGCAAACACAAAACTCAAATGGAATTTCAAGAGAAAGGATCATAGACGAACAATGACGAAGTAGGTAGCAACAAGAAGGAAACCAGAGGGTCCAAAAGCACGCCATGTGAGAGTACCAAGCAAGAAAGCAGAAGCAATGCCCGAAACAGACAATCCCAAGGCCAGAATCGGCGAACCAGCGACGAAAATCAGCAGGTTAGTGAGTAAGGCCGATTGCCACGTGGGGGGATTCGATTGGACGATGTTCACAGCACCCGATACAAGGCTCTGCAAGCTCTCGGCTCGAACCACCACCGTCTTGAGGGATCGGTTAGGGTTCGATTTGGGAAATAAGGGTTCTGGAGGGAGAGGAAGAGAGGAAAATTGGCGGTGTTTGGGGGAGGGAGTGGGAGAAAAACGAAGGGGAAAAGGGTGAGTTGAGGGCAGCAACGCCGTGGCCATTAAATACCGAAGAATCTGAGGAAGGAATCTCCTGCAGTGTATTGGTCAAGGAAGAACAAATTCCGAGCTCAAATTTGATTTTTGGAATTTATGAATAAAAATGGAACAATTTCTTCTCCTCCATTGTTGCGACCTGGGTCAATGGTCACCGGTGGAAGTAAAACTAAGGGATCTTTAAAACGACTAATCTTATATATATATATACACATACAAACATACATACATATATATTCAATGGTGACTAGTCGAGTATCTCTTTTACCCATGTGGGACATCACAATCCACCCTCTTTTGGGCTCAGTGTGTCCTGCGTCCTTACTGATACACCACCTCGTGTCTACGCCCCTTCGGGAAACAGCGAGAAGGCTGACACATCATCCGGTGTCTGACTCTGCACTCTTTCCTTCATCCAATCGATGTGGGACCGCCACCAAATCCACCCCCTTTGGAGCCAGCGTCCTTACTGGCACATTGTCCGGTGTCTGACTTTGATATCATTTGTAACGCCCCAGATCTACAATGTGTTAGGGGTCAACAGATATTGTCCTCTTTGAGTTTCCCCCTTTCGGACTTTTCCCTCAAGGCTTTGAAACGGGTCTGCTAGGGGATGGTTTCCATACCTTTATTTATAAATGATGTTTTGTTCTCCTCCCACCAACGTGGGACATCTCGTAGGGTTTAGGGTATTGGAAAATTATTTTTAATTTATTACATTGTTTTAATTAAGTTTAAAACTATATTTAAGAAAATATTTCTGAAATCTTAATAAAAAATGGAAAAAAAGAGAAAAGTTTTCCAAATTTATTATAAAAACAAAATATAAAATTGTTATTAATGAAAATATATTTCTTTAACTAATTTTGTTAATATATATATATATATATATATATAATTTAAATAATTGTAATAAGCGTCCTTTTTAAGGAGCGATAAGCCATCGGCAAAACCCTGTCTTTGTTTCAGCCCTCTACCATGGCGACTCAGCTCTTCTCTCGCTCGCTCCCTAAAACCCTAATTTTGACGTCTATGTTCTCTCGTTCCTTTCTCACTGCCAACCGAGCCGCCATCTCCGCCTCTTCTTGCTCCTCTTCCTCCCTTCTGCGCTATCTCCGTCCCCTCACTGCTATAGTCGGCGCTGATTTCCGCAGCGTCTCTCCGGCGCCGAGCGTGAGGGAGTTTGCTACCCGTGCGACTTCTTCCTCTCTCAACGACCCGAATCCTAACTGGTCTAATCGCCCACCCAAGGAGACTATATTGCTCGATGGTTGTGATTTTGAGCACTGGCTCGTTGTCATGGAGAAGCCAGAGGGGGATCCCACCAGGGATGAGATTATCGACAGCTATATCAAAACGCTTGCCATGGTTATCGGAAGGTGAAGTTTTGTTCTCGTCGATTGTGTTAGATTTTTTTTAATTTTGCCCTAACATTGGCCTGCCCTAATGATCGTATTAAATCGTGTCTCTTTTGGTATTTTAGTGATTATAGTAAGGTATCTAGAAGAGAATGGTGAATGCTTTAATTTTTCTGGCGCTGAATCAAAGTATGTAGAGAAGAATTTCCTCATGGGATTTGTCCTAGGTTTTCCAATGTTTGAGATGGTTATCACTCGACAAAATACGTTCAAATATATTTCTTAAGTATAACTGTTAGTCTCTAATAATGGTCACTGTCAATTCTTACAAAAATCATTATCAGTATCGACTGTTTATAAATATTCTCTGAAATTTTTATGGAAGATGGAATTTGAGAATTCTGAATGGAATTGTGGCTCACCACAGGTACTACTTTGTTCTATCGGCTTCTTTCACTAAAGGATAATTTTGCCGTATGTCGGTGTCTATTTGATAAATGGTATTTGAAATCATTCGGGTATCTGATTTTTACTGCATTTTCCTATTTGGCATCTTGTTGTTACAGTGAGGAAGAAGCTAGGATGAAGATATACTCTGTTTCAACCAGATGCTACTTTGCATTTGGGTGCCTTGTTTCTGAAGAACTTTCTTACAAGATCAAAGGTGGCATACCTTTATGTCCTGTTTTATTTTATTTCGTTGTGTTAGTTATTTCTTTCTTTTGTATTGATTGTATGAGGTTGTGCCTTTTCCTCCTCAGAGCTGCCTAAGGTTCGTTGGGTCCTTCCTGATTCATACTTGGATGTCAAGAATAAAGATTATGGAGGTAATTCCTTTTCTTTCAGTGTCTAATTTTTGTAAATAGAAGTCAGTAGTTCTAATTGAGTATTCCTGGTATGGAGGCAGAGTTACATATGCTTGAAAATTTGAAGCTCTTGTATGATGGTGTAGGGTCCTGACTCCTTCATTCCTCGTTCTTAAGATGTCTAATAAGCTAAAATAATTTGTCAGAATGTAATGCACTCCTGAGCAAACTGTCCGTAAATGGAGCATTTCAATGAAAGCTCTAATCTTTAAGTTTCTCGTCCTTACACCGATAAACATAATCGGAAAGCTCGTATTTCTTGCGAACAATCAAGGGTCAATTGTAAAGCCAGTGTCTTTTTGTTGTAGTGTTTCCCTTTGGAGAACTCGCTAAATGGTGTTGTGATGGTCCACGTCTTGTGGCTAAAACTATTTTGCTGTTTAGTATGGAGTTGTACAGAACTATTATCTGATTTTCTGCGTCGTTTTTCCTTTGGCAGGGGAGCCTTTTATCAACGGACAAGCTGTTCCATATGACCCGAAGTACCACGAGGAATGGATTAGAAACAATGCTCGAGCGAATGAGAGGAATAAGCGCAACGATAGACCTCGTAATTTTGACAGGTCAAGAAACTTTGAGAGGAGGAGGGAAAACATGCAAAGTAGAGAATTTCCAAATGCTTCACCAAATCAACCTACTGGACCAAACATGAGTCCGCCAGCTCCAAGCAATATGCCTCCCAACAATTTTAACGCCGGTATGTCGCCTCAGAACCGTGGAGGAATGCCCCAAGGCAACTATGCAGGAGGACCACCACCGCCGCCACCAAACAACTTCAGCGGACCGCCGCCACCACCACACAACTATGCGGGAGGACCACCACCACCGCCACCAAACAACTTTGGCGGACCGCCGCCGCCACCACTGAACAACTATGCTGGACAACCACCACGCAACTATGCACCACCACCACCACCACCACCACCACCACCGCACTCCGGGCCAGCACCACCACACAACTATGGAGGGCCACAGCCAAACAACTATTGGGGAGGTCCACCGCCAAACAACTACGGTGGACCTTCACACTCCGGCGGGCCACCTCCACAAAACAACTATGGAGGAGGAGGGCAGCCTAATGTTGGTGGATGGTCCAGTAATGTGCATAACAAGCAACACGAGTAAGTCCTTAACTGGTCAGGGAGTTCATTAGTTGTTTGGATTTAATGGCTGCTTGGTTCAAGTCTTAAATCCTTCTGGTCACTGAGTATTTGTTCTGGTGCTACGGACGATAGAGTTTTAGTTTTGCTTTCCGAGTAGGAATATGCTATAAAAACCCGTTAGAAGTTCTAAATTCAAGTACTGTTTAAAAGATGCATGAAATTATGTAATATTCATAATGTTTCCTTTGTTTATGAAGTGGGCAATGGTATTTGTCTCTTTTGGCCATTTTTTTCATCAATGCTCATTGAGTTTTAGCTATGACAAAAAAAACGCAAACATTCTTTAAACCCGTCAATTCACTGTATGTCGATATCGTAATTCTTTACTCTGCATTTGCATCTGAATGTATATATATATACTTATGTTTATTTTTATTATTTTGTTTAATTTCTTTTATATTATTTTATTATTTTATATTACTTTTAAATATTTGTTATGTAATACAAACAATTAAATTATTTTTAAATAATCATTCCAACCGTTTATAATTTTTTTTTAAATATATTGTTATTACAAAAAAATTATTTAATACCTCATTTAAATAAAGTTATTTTTGAAATAAAGGCTTATATATATAAATAATTTTAAAGTATATTTTAAATTTTAATGTATTCGTGTTGCAACATTATTATATTCTAATTTATATATATTTTTATTTTCATGTCAATTTTAACGCATATTTCAATTAAAAAACTAATTATTTTTGTTGTCTATTTAATTTTATAACCCTTGAACTAGGTTAATATGTTAGAATTTTAGTTGCTTTGATTTTTTGTTTTTTTTTTAATAATTAATTTTATGTTTGTTTGTGAACTCTTAATATATTTTATTTAAGATTATATCGGAATAATTATAAATTGTGGATTAATATAAAAAAAATTGACAATCGACCTGAACCCAAACCGAAAATGGGTTGGTTAGGTTGGGTGGGTTGTGAAAAGTTTTGAGTTGGATAGGGCTACCGATCCAACCAACAGAACTTTTGTGAAAAGTTTTGGATTGGGCAGGTTACCAGTCCAACAAATCCCAACTTTTGGATTATGTTAAAAAAATTTCTCAACTCAACTGGACCATACACCCTAATTTATCTTGCTAAATGATTTTAATTATTATTTAATTATAAAGTTTTTAATTTTACTTTTACATTATATTTTAAATAGCAATTAAATTTTTAAAAAATTAAAAAATTATACATATAAATGTAAAACCTTGACAGATTATAGGGGTCGCAAATTAATTATAAGAAACCATGTGGCTTAAGAGGTAATTTAATAAATTAAAAGGGTGTAATTATAAAAAACAAATTAAATATTTTTGAAAGCCCATAGGCCCATAAAAAGTCCGACCCGAAATTGGGTACGGCCCAGCCCAATTAAAATATTATAGAATCAACTACCCGCCATTATCTTCGTCTCCGTCATCGCTCCAACACTCGGATTAGGGCTTTTAGCTTCACCCTCTTCTTCTTCTTCCTCCTCTACTTTTACTCTACACCTCCAGGGACCTCCTTTCTCCGTCTCATTTACGCCATGGACGTCACCAAGAAGCGGAGGATGGACGAAAATGGCGTCGACTCCTCCGACCATTCTTTCTCTAGAATTACTCCTGAAGACGCTCGCAAGATCATTGATCGTTTCACTCCGGACCAGCTTATCGATATTTTACAAGATGCAGTTTCGCGTCACGTGGATGTTCTTGATGCAGTACGGTGTATTGCAGACCGTGATGTCTCCCAGCGGAAGCTGTTTATTCGGGGTCTTAGTTGCGATACTAGTACAGAAGGTTTGCGTTCTCTCTTTTCCGCTTATGGCGAGCTTGAAGAAGCTGTTGTTATTATTGACAAGGTGACTGGGAAATCGAAAGGTTATGGCTTTGTGACTTTTAAGCATGTTGATGGTTCTATACTGGCTTTGAAAGAACCGAGCAAGACAATTGATGGCCGCGTTACGGTGACGCAATTGGCTGCAGTGGGAGTTTCTGGGCAGAGTTCGAACGCTGCAGACTTGTCGTTGAGGAAAATTTATGTGGCGAATGTTCCAATGGATATGCCGGCCGATAAACTGTTGGCACACTTTTCGCTGTATGGAGAAATTGAGGAGGGACCGCTAGGCTTCGATAAGCAGACGGGTAAGTGTAGAGGCTATGCTTTGTTTGTGTACAAAAAGGCAGAGGGTGCTCAAGCAGCTCTGGTTGATCCAATCAAGACGATTGATGGAAGGCAGTTGAGTTGTAAATACGCTAACGATGGGAAAAAAGGGAAACCTGGCGGTGGGACGGATGGAATTCAAACGACGGGAGCGGGTCAAGGAAACTTGCATGGAGATGGTATGCCTATGGCTCCTCCATCAGCAATCCCCGGTTCGGGCGGACAATATGGTGGTCCCGGTGGCATGGGATCGTATGGAGGCTTTTCTGGTGGCCCTCAAGGGGCGCAGCCACTTGGTCACCATCCGCTCAACTCTTCAATGGGGCCAGGAATATCCTCTGTCGGTAGTCAGGCTCTATCTTCGCAGGGCAGCTCCGGCGGATATGGTGGCGGTCCATATGGTGGTGGGTACGGCGGGCCCGGTTCCTCAATATATGGCGGTATGGGAAGTGTAGGTGGGGGCTTGGGTAGTTCTGGAGGTGGATTGGGCGGAGCTGGGGGTGTTTCATCACTATATAGGTTATCACAGAGTTCGGTTGGAATGCCTTCTGGTGGTTATCCGGATAGTGGGCATTATAGTAGCATGTCATCAGCATCCGGGCACCCAAATCACCACCATCAACAGGCAGGAGCATCACCATCACCACGTGTTCCACCTGGAGGATTGTATCCCAATATGCCACCATATTACTGAGGTATTCTCTTTTTCATTCTTACTGTCAATTATTGCATCAAGTGTGTGATTTTAGATTGGCTACCCATACCTTGTTCTTACTATTTTTCATGTTTGTTCCAAAAATACTTCGCAGCGTTTCCCCTCTGCTTGATGGTGTTAAATTCCTGCGGTTTTACCGTCATTAATTTTAGTTTTATGGCTTTTAGCATTTGAGCTTACCATAGATGCATGTTTTGCTTGCAAATCTTTGTTTTCTCGACATTTCACATTTAGTTTTTTCTTTTATTTAGTTTTTGTTGCTCTAGCATTTTTTGGGTTCGGCTTATTGTCAGGGTGACTGTTGAACCGTAGAAGTTCTCTTAATAAATCATTTTCGTATGTTACTATTAATGTTGGCGGGCTCTTTTACTAGTGAACCTTCCAATTTAATAGCAGTTTCCACTTTTTGGTTTTTGTTTCTTGGTATTGCCATGTTCCGTCTTTAGTCCTTTCACCTTATTTTCAATATATTTGTGCATTTGATAATATTTACGTTTGTGCGGTTATTATTTGGAATTTCACTTGTTCATGTATTATGTTGTTAGGACTTGAAATGTTGATGTGATTGGGATACAATCTAGGAAATTTGAATTTTAGCTGGTATATTTGCTATGCATTGGTTGCGTCATTGTGATTTATCACATATGTTTAAGTCAATTTGTACTAGAACTATGTAGGATATGAAACTGGGAAGGGATGGATTCATTTTTATGCTTCTACTCTGAATCCTATTCTTCTATTTTGCCTGTTCTTTCCTGCTCCCTTATTTTCTTCCTGTTATATGATCATTTTTATCAGGAAAGAGACAGCATTCTCGTCTTTTCTTCTTTTATATATATGTGTGTGTGTGTGTTTGACTTCTTACAATGATGATGCCTATTTCTCATCATGTAAGAAAGCACTTCTGATAGTACTGCAAATTATCCCTTTATTAGCTCATGTTATGTTCCTCTGGAAAGTTGGATTTTTGAGTATGTTGATTTCATATTTTCATGGAATTAATTGTTGAATTTATCGATTCACAATTAAAGTTGATTATTTCTGGAATTTCTGCAATCAAAATTGCTTAGATTTTGACCTTTGTAGTTTCCTGGAACATTTTTCTTTATTAATATTAATAGGTGAAGGAATTGTTGGCTTTAAGAAGCACCTAATCTTATTTATCCCAAACAGTGATCGCTACTGAATGCTAATGCTTGTGGTTGGGTATATATATATATATACATTTATAAATTATCTGATATGTTTTAAGTCATTTGACCATGAGGATGTGGAAATTGAAAGGAGGAAGGTATTATTTGTTCATTTACTATCTTTGTAAATGAGAACTTGGCACTCCTACATATCCTGTCCTTGCCTGCCTCATCTTTTCTTCCTTTAACTTACCATTTGGTTTGGGCAATGAAGACATTCTCATCTTTTCTCCTCTGTTATATATATCTGTTTATTCTCCTACATATAATATTTGTTTCTTATTCTGAATACTGCCATATGTTCTGCAGTTTATCCCCGTAGCACATAATACGTGGCTTAGAAATGTTGAATTATCCGAGAATATTGGTTTCATATTCTTAGTGGCGCTACCTGTTAGAATATATTTATTTACTGTTAAAGTTGATTGTTTCTCTTATTACAGTAATCCAAATCTTGCTTTTGTGGTTTACTGGAGAATTTTACTTAGTTTACAACTGAAGGGAGTGTTAATTTATCATCTAGTTTATTTGAAATGTTGGTTTAGCATTTTTTTTCACCTTTATAATTCTAGTCATCTAAGAGGCGTTTGGATTTCTTATATTATTGCTTTTGGGTATTTCATTTTTAAATATAGGCATTCGGACACTTTTACAATGCCAATGGGTTCCTTTTTACATGTCTTCCATAATTTCAGGTTTCTTGTTTTAAAAAAATGCCTATATAATGTCAAAGTTTTGGTTAAATCTTAAGTATTTTCCTTTGAACTACTTATTTTATGTTAGCTATCTGTACTTAAATTTCCTTTTTTTTTTTTAACTTTTTATTATTTGTAGTTTTTTTAGCAAGGTTAGATGATTGCTAGAACATTATGTTTGAATAATTTGCTTTCACTTAGCATGACCTTTTCTTGTATGATTGAGTGTAGTGATGAATTAGTTGAATGGGTTTCTGATTCAGGTTATGATGCTTGTTGTGCGCAGATGCTTGTTGTGCTCTGGTGATTGCGTTGATTGCAGACTGTTACTCTGGTTTGATGAATGCATTACCTTTGCTTGTGGCCTCTGCTGTTTAACTGCACCTTTGAGTTGTTCATTTATAGTTACTGTTAGTCAAAGAGAGAGTTAGAAAGTTAGATAATTTGTGTACTCTACCCAATGACTTGTGCTATTTGACTTATCTACTAGTAGTAAATTTAGTATTTTCTGAGTACTACTATTTGCTCTTGTTGTTGTAGTTGTCTGCTTTCTGTTGCTTTCATAATACGTGGACAATGTGTTCTTCCGTCTGTCATTTACTGAGCTTGTACTTTTTTCACCCTAAGCACTTATTGCTTAGAATATGATGTTTTAATATTTTCAATTTGGGTATTACTTGATCTGGCATCTTGATTGAGCATTTCAACGTGCTAGAAAAACATTGTGTTGTCTTGGTTGCTACTTGTCTGCTGGGAACTTTGAATCCTTTGCAGTTCCTGTTGTCCAAGTGGTTTCTACTTCTTCTCTTCCATTATTATTGTCATACTTTTGGAATGGTTTCTTTCTATTGCTACTCTTCATTCTTTGTGAATGGTGGATGAAAGAAGTAGATAAACATCCATGGTGGTTCTATTGGCTGAACTTGTTTTGTGTGCCCATGCTGTGTGGATTCACTTCTATTGCTGCTCTGCTATGTTGTATCTCTGTATTGAAAAAGTTGTTGGAGCTACAAACTTTGTCAGACTTGGATTCGAATGTTACTTGAAGCCCTTTGTATATCTTATCTTTGGTCGCTTGGTTTTTTGAGATACGGATCGTAGAGATGATATTTTCACTTTTGAGCTGTGACTCTTAGTTGCATTCATTGATGATTAAGTGCATATTGAGCTGGATGCTTGGACCAAATACATGTGTGCATAGTAATAGATTGAGTTCGTTTTTGTTTCAGTCAATTGCTTGTTTAATTTTCTGTCCTGTAGTGATTAGACCGAAGTAGGCTTGGTTAACAGTGGGTGTTGTATGTTGTGTTTTATGGATATCGACAAGATTTGTTTCTCATTGTCCTTTTTACTCTCTATTATGTTCATGTGTTGAAAGAAAATTAATATAGGCAACATGCATAAATAAATATGAATGCAAGCTTATTTGGAGCTGGCTTTCTTCCTTCTTGATCCTATGATATTATCAGTAGCTTTTGGGGGTTGAAGTTGAATCTTGACTTGTTTCCCTATTTTTTGTGGCGTGTGTTTTGTGGAGAGATGATGAACATTTGGTAATTATATTTTGCTGGAGTTTTAGGTGTAAAGACGTGTTTGGTTGATAAGTTTGGGAAGGCCAACTATGTAATTTCTTATTTTGGCTATGTCAGTGGGGTTTTCTGAGGGCATGTTTATGGCCATTTGTCTTGTTTGGAGGTTTAGAATTTTGTATAAGTTTGGAATTTGTAAGATGGATTTTAGAAATGGGTGCTATTCTAATGTTTCAACTTGTAAGATTAGCAACTTTGTTGTCCTAGATTTAGTCAGTTGCAAGATTCAGGACCGTTGGAATGTATTTTGAAGTGCTTAAAAATCCATTCGATATCGGCCCTAAATTTATAACTACAAAATCTTTAGCCCAAATGGCTCTTGATTGTTTCCCCTGTTGCCTTTCTGGTTGGTGGAACATGAAATGAGGTGACGAATGGACACTCTCCCACTGGGGCACCTGTTTGGAGGACTCAAAGTCAGTCAAGAAGAGTATTGTTCACATAAATTTGTAGGGGAAATTTGGTACATCCTTTCTAAGGCAACCAATTGAACCATTGAAGTTCACACAGTTGACCCATAGCATCTCTCTATACTCTAGTTTCGACCATCTGTTCTATAGATGTACGGTTGTGTCCTTGAGTTCTATGGAGGACATAATTATTCGTTTTGGTTATTGATAAAGTATGTGTTGTACTTAAACAAGATTTAATACACAATAAGGCTAGATTCTGTGTATTGAAGATGCTGCAATTTCCTAATTTATAGGAAAAGCCTTCTTTTACCATTTAAAATACTCTCCTTGTGTATAAACCATTCTTCATTTTGTTTTTGCTGGTGAAAGAACACCAAATATTGTCACTGATAAATTTTGATCTGAATCATATGGAAGGTGGTTTAGTGAGCAAAACATGATAGTGGTATCAATAAATTGCAATATTTATGTGATATTGAAATTATTATTATGATAAAAATTGCTTTAGTAGATACTTCAGACTATTTCAAAATAGTCAGGACATTGGATTCAGTTCATTATGATCCAAATTTGAGCATGATTTGAAGTTCTCATTGAATGTCAGCGTTAGTAGATAATTCTTTAGACTGACTAAACTTTTAGTTGTCATATACAGATTATGATTCAAGGAAACAATAATCAAATTGAAGCAGCAAATTCTTAATTTTGATCTAAATTCCTTTCTATTCCTCCCTTTGACCTCACAGGAAGTAGATGATGGAATTTGGACTTTTCACCTTGCCAACAAGGTACTTTCTTATTTCTAGTCTTTTAGAATATTACATCACAGATATCTATTAGAAAAAGAGAACCTACGATCTCGAAGAAGTCAAAAAGCCTTATCCGGTGAGCTATGCTATGCTCAAGTTCCTAATTATCTTGAGAGATTCTTCGCCTTTGATGTTTCGGTTGAAATCTATGGAAGATTTTGATGGTTTCTTAACAAGTAAGCATACAAAATTTCATTCCATGTATCGGGAACTCCTGGCAAACACCAATGGATGCAATCTGCATAATTTTTTGGATCAGATCTCTGGTCTTTGGTCAAAAGCTTGCCTCGACGCTCCCCGTAAACCGACGTATGTGCATCCTTTCGAAACTCTGATAGCTGTGTAATGTTTAATGTAGTTACATCTACTTTGAGATTCTGTATAGTATCATGAATTATTTCCATAATCTCTGTGCTAGAACCAGTGCCCCAGTGTGGATGGTGCATTGGTTGAGACTCGTTGAAGCAGTTCTCATCACTTCCTGGCCTCCATTCCCAGCTCCTGCAAGAGATAAGTTGTTTTCTTTCCTATTAAGTGACCATTTAAACTGAGATGGAATGAATTTAAGCAAGGTTATGAAGAAAAGAAACTTCATAGAGAACTTAGGAGCCTTGTTTTGACTACCCTTAGCTGGATTGGAAGCAAATTTAAGCTGTAAATGGTTGAAAAAGTCTGAAAAACATTTAGAATGAAACCCACCACAAATGTGTTGGAGACATTGTCATGAAGAAGACATTTTGAGACTTTGGGTTGATGTTGGATTCTAGCCAATTTGCCCATGTTTCCATTGCCAATCTGTATGCAGTGCTCACAGTATACTCTTTTACATCCTCTGGAGATCCATACCTTAAAAGAAGGAAACACACAATCAATCTCAAGGACTTTCATTAAATCACAAAAGTCACATTAGATCTTCGAAGAATTCAGGCATGTTTCTCTCCCGAACATGTCCTTCCTTTGGTCGATCTCGTTAAGAATACCGAAAGATAAAACATTGATTGATTGGACATGACATGACATAGGACACAATTAGTAGAAGTAAGTAGAGAAACATTGATTAGAAAAGAGGGTATTGTTCATACTACTTTGCCTTTTTGTTCGACTCTCTACTTCCAATGATGACTACGTAGAATCACGACTCAATGTTCATGCATAAGTCGAAATATTAGGGTCTAAATGAGTTCGACTGCCCAAGTTTAGGGACTAGCCAACCAGGAAACTTTAGGAAAAGAATACATACGTTGCATTGATCACGGGTCTGTATCTCCACCAGACGTAGCTCTCAAACACCAAAACATCAACCCCTTTCCAGTGCTTGCCATGGTTAGCTATGGAGTCAAGCTTCACCATTCTTTTCAACACAGTATGGTTGGTTGCATGATCAGAGATGGACTCAACTATAAACGGTGCCCAGTAGTACTCAATGGATACATTGTAATCCTGAATCGACAAATCCAAAATGTGAGTATTCGAAAACAATTGATATTCTGTTTGGTTCTAGTTTCAAAATGGAAATATATTGTTCTTCCTTTTTAGTATAGAATGTTAGAACTTTTATGATGGATAGGTATGCATATTTTACAGCTTTGAGCCTTTGAGGTACCTCAACTTTGAAGATCTTCCTGGGAGGAACTCTTTGAAGGGATTTCTTTCCTTTGGGAATGGCTGATTGAACCAAGCAGACCATTGATTCAAATTGCCCTCTCTGTATTGAATCCCCAACAAACATTATTCTTTTGTCCCTCAAAATATCCAACAGCTTCAATGGATCAAACCTGAAACCGTCCCAAATACCATTATAATCTCGACTATAAGGTCGGAGACTAGGATCCCGAGTCGGGATCGAAAGAAGTAAACGAATTGCGATACCTCGGTAAATTGCAAGAATTAGGCTGCCATCTCCACTTCTTGTAGAAAGAATCAGGTCTTCCATTCTTTTGGCAAGTAACTTGTTTAACTAAATATGGGCATGTCTCTTCTTCATAAAGAGGGTATGATGCATTATCCCATTCCCATTTCCCGTCGAACAAATTGCAGTCTTCGTCTACGAGATCCTTTGAAGAAACAACAACAGGTAGTCGGTGACGGGTTTCGCTTCTCGGTCGGCCGTACATCTTGAAGACAAAGCTTCCATGACTCTTGAGATCATCTAAAACTAGCCGAGCGAGTCCTAAGATGAGAAAAGCTGCCAATGCTAACGGAAAGGCGGAATGAATTTGTCGATCGAACGAGAGTTGCTTCAACATTTTCTTTTGTTGGTGATGAGTTTATTTTCTTTACTATTGTTGGACATTGAGTTTATTGGGAAGTTATTGAATTCTTGATAATATCTTTAGTTTGAAGTATCCTTTCTCTATTTGTGCAACCACCAGTTGGTAGAATGTTGGTGGTAGTTTCATGCATTACAAAGCTATGTTTTTTTTTCCATCTCGAGTTCGATATCGGTCTTGTGTTCGATATCGGCATAAAGAGTGTAAAAAAATATCAATGAAATATTTTAAAAGATAGCGATAAAATTTAATTCATGTGATTATAATGTTAGTAATAAGTAGGTTAATTCATTTAAAAGGTTAATTTTTAGTTTAAATATATATTTTAAAATTCTCGATTCTAAAATTCTGTCTAAAAATATTCACCGATATCAATATTTCATCAATGTTTCTATAAAATTGAGTTCTCGACATTTACATTTACATTGGTATGTTCAACCTTGATTTTAATCGGTTGAGTTGTTCTAATATTGTTCAGAGACCTTTTTGTTAGATAAAATGTTGGGTTGTTTTGGAGACCTTTATTTTACTTTACTCTTAAATTTTCAATTTTATTAATCAAACTTTGAAAAAGGATAGGCTTTATTAAGCAGAGTTGAAATAGTAATATCGATAGATCTAATCTTAAGGTGTTCGTTATACGACTCGATAACTCAGTATAAACTACACAACCTAACTCATGAAGGTCGTGATGAGTTAGAATTTTCTCAGTGTGAATTAAGTTGAACTTTTGAAAAATAAAAATTTATTTTTTCTCTGTTGGGTTAATTCGACCAACTCAAAAATAGGGTCACAATCGAATTTAACCTACCATATTTTTAAGATTATTGTAAAGATTAAAACTTATTTAACGTTAATAAGCGTTTTTTAGAAAATAACAGCCGGAAAACCCTATCTAATCCAAGTCTAAAATAAAGAATTTGATTGAGTTGTGAACTCTATTCAAGTAGTTCGGATCATCGTGAAACTCCAAATTTGTCCAAATAAAATTTATGTAATTCAATTAAACCCTCAGGTAAGATTTGAAGAGGGAAATTTAAACCCTAAAAAATAAAAATTCTACGGACAAAGAAAAGATTTCATTAGTTAAATAGATAAATATCTGGAAAATTAAATAAAAGAATTTGTCTGAGAAAACACTTACAGATGATGAAATTGATATATCTTCGCCGCAGAGACTAACTCCGGTAGCTGTTCTTTCGAGAATGTTGAACAATGGAGTGCGCAGCCTTCATACTTCCTGTTTGCGCTTTCCCTACGTGGCGGAGAGGCCTATTTTCCGGTCAATTTCGTACCGGGGAACTCGCCGGCGGCGACTTTTTGCGAGCTTCTGCTCTGCTTCAGCCACCGCCAATAAGGAAAGGAAGGAGAAGGTGATTGTTATATCTGGTCCGACTGGTGCTGGGAAGAGCAGGCTTGCTATGGAACTTGCTAAGCGTCTCAATGGTGAAATTATCAGCGCCGACTCTGTCCAGGTCAATTGACAATGTCTGTTTTTGTATGTTGCTGAGAAAATGGGAGGAAAATGAATACGAAACTAGAATTGGACTTTAATTTCAGTTTTCTGTTTTTTCAATGGCTGTTTGAGTTCATCTAGTTGTGCAAATGAATCTAATAGCTTTGGCTCAAATAAATTCAGTCAGGTAAAGCTTTGTTTTACAGAAGATTAATGGAATTGAAGGCTGGAAAACGACTTGGTACAGCGAAGAAGATTTGAGAAACTTGGATGTAAACCAAATATTAATATGATAGCCTGCAATACACATGTTTATCTTTGCATTTACATGTGCATAAAGCACGATACATCAATGCATGAGAATTTCAAACTTTCTAGCGTCTCTCGTTCACATATCTTTCCATATCTTTCCAAACCTGAAACAACTTTTGGTGCCACGAAATTTTTGGGAAGAAGAGAAACCAGTGCCTTCTTAGCTCTAATACTTCGAGAGAGCAACATTTCTTTTAGCTTTAAGCAATTTTCCTTGGCTTGTGTGCTGTGTATCTAGATAAGGGTTCCATCGCTAACATGTTTTCTTATTTTGGAATTTGTATGGCTTTCACTTTGTAATATTAATGAAACAGTTTCTTGAATGCTAATATTATTCATTTTGGTTAATTTCAGGTATATCAGGGTCTTGATATTGGATCTGCGAAGCCTTCTGCAAGGAATAGAAAGGTGACTTATATCCTACGTGCTCTAAATTTTTGCTATTAATTAGTACCTGAAGCTTGAGGAATCCTTGTCTAGTCCTCTGTTTTAAAGACGCTTAGGAATTCTACATTGAGAAGCTGACGAGAGGGGAGAAGAAAAGGTGTAATTGACATAAAAGTAGAAATTGCGTTAACTCAGCTATGAATAATAAAATACAAGTCGTTAAGCTGTAATTGGAATAGCGTAATAATATTGAGAATAATTGATTGGGTAGTCTCAAATCCCAAATGTAAAAATGAATCATACAGTCTTGATATTGGAGTTCTTTTAATGGAATTGATTTGTTCGTCCATGAATGCAGATAGAGACGTTTGTCCATTTACCCATCTGTTTCTGATATTGATAAGTGAATCTTGATTTACTTCACATATAATTTGTCTCCTGAAGCATGCTTTATATTTTTGGGTTAAAGATAAGATTACTTTAATTACGGCTGAGTGAGATCATTTGTATTAATAATGTTAAGTGACTGTTTTAGCTAATGTAGATATACATATTTTAAATTCTGTAGTCAAGTTGATTGAATACACTTCTCATTCAATCGAGATTTCTCTCTCTATTTTAGGAGGTTCCGCATCATCTGCTTGACATACTACGTCCATATGAAGGTATGGTTTTCACTCGCTCTGTCATCTGGGAATTTAACTCCAACTTATTTTACCATATTCGCTTGTAATATAATTTAGACATTCAATGAACAAATTGATATTTCTTGTGTGCAAGAATTTTTGAACTCATTGTCAAATTTGTCCAGAATATTCTGCTGGTCAGTTTTTTGAGGATGCGAGGCAAGCGACAAGATGTATCCTTGATAATGGCCGTGTTCCAATAGTTTCTGGTGGGACAGGATTGTATTTAAGATGGTGTGTACCATAATGGCCTTCCCTTTGGAAAAGTATTCGAAGAATTTTTCTTTCTGTTGGTTACTATTATTGAAAATAGGATTAGCACGAAACGTCTCGTCCTTATTTAATGAATGGAACTGGAAGTATGACTGTCGGTGTTAGTGGTGCTTGTGTCTTTTTCTTGCATGTAATGCTGACTTAATGCTATTAGAAGATGGACCCCCCAGTCTGTGAAAGAACAATAGAGCATATGATGAGAATGACTGATTAGATGAACAGAAAAAAAGTATCAATGTTGAACAAGTATAATATTGTCCCACCAACTCCCCCCCCAACAGATGTCATATGAGCTCAATGATGGTTGAATTATTCAGTAGAATAGGTTGCTCAACTTTTTGCTATTGAATATATCATACAAAAAACATTTTGTAAAGTAGCTTTTATTTTGGGTGTGAGATCAAATGAAGGTTCATGTATGGCAAACCCAATGTTCCGAAGGCCACCCCAGACGTTGCTGTCAAAGTATATTCTGAGTTAGCTGACCTGCAGAAAAATGAAGACTGGGATGCAGCTGTGCAATTGGTTGTCAAAGCTGGTGATCCTAGAGCGCAGCATTTACCTACTAATGATTGGTACCGATTGCGGCGTAGCTATGAGATTGTCAAGGTAATTTCTTGTTCTTGCCTGTTTATTTGATACTCTCTCTTTCTGGATGCTTATTCTTCTATTTGCATGATTTGCGCTAGCATGTCTTCTTTGGCTTGGTTTTGTGTGTGAACCATAAAGGTCTATTTGCTCAAGCAATTTCATGTTAGCTTGATTCTATAGACTTGGTTTAATAGGTACCTTCCTGTTTAATTTGGGTTGAGATAACTACATTATATGATGGACTTCGTGCTGTAATTTACAATATCAATCAGGAGGGTTTTCTGTGACTCTTTGGTTGCGTTCTTTGGTATTTGACCTTTTTGTCTATTTCGATCTGTCATTTAAATTTGGTTTACCAAAAAAAAAAAAAAAAACTAAAAATAGAAATAAATAAAGAAGTTACGGAAGAATACAAACATATATGAGGAAGAGTAATTAATTTATTTTCTTGTGGAAAGTCCGGAATATTTAAAGGGATAGAGATGAAAAGATCTTTTAAAAGATAAGACTGATGAAGTGCTGGCAGTTTGACTTAGATCATTATTCTTAGTATCTTTTTTTCTAGGCTTCTTTGACTCAGTAGTTCAAAGATACTCCATATTTATAACTTTCCTTTTTTTTTTTGGGATAAGAAATCAAACTAGGAAATTAAAGTAAACCCAACCAAGAAATTATGATATAGATCTTGTTCTTTTGGATTGGAGTCCTTTTTGTAGTTAGTGTCGGGCTTCTGTTTTATTTTTTGGCTCGTTTTTTTTTTCTTTACACCCCTGTACTCTTTCATTCTTTTTCAATGAAGTTTGGTTTCTTACCTAAAAACAACAAAGGGACAACTAAAAAGACATTTCCTATTTCTTTTCAAAAATCCCTCTCAATGTAGTAAAGAAACTGTTTTCCATAAGAAGCTTCCACTTCCCCTAATATGTGGGTGTAAGAAAATCTCCTCTGGATTACTTATTACGCTGTAGCTAACCATATGATTTCCACGGCCTTCACCAGAGGTTTAAACTTTAAAGCAAGACAGACAAAGCTAAAAATGATTATTTTCTTCCAATGATTCATGATTCACTTCCGTCAATGCCTAATTACAAAGAATAATCCAGTACAGATAAAGAGCATCGTGGAAAACCCCTAGCTGAAAAAAAAAAGGGATTTTGAAGTTGTAATGTATTTGTCCTACCTTCTAGCCTATCAGTACCTTTTCTTGAATGATTTTATTTTTTTTCCAATTAGAAAATTTATAATATATTAATGTGGTATAACATTCCTTTGCAGGCAAGTGGTTTACCTCCATCTGCATTTCAAGTTCCATATGACACTTTCAGACAAGGATGTGGTTCTTGTGCAACAAGCAGCTTTCAGGATGCTGACCATTCAGTTGACTCTTCTGTTGATTCAAGTGAGGAAATTAGCTCGAAAGAGTTGGATTATGAGTTCATTTGTTTCTTCCTCTCTAGCCCAAGGCTCAATTTGTATAGGTCAATTGACTTCCGCTGTGAAGATATGATTTCAGGTGGGTGTACTATTAAAGTTAAAGTAAATAAATATAACAGAATACCTTCTGTTGAGTTGTAGCTAGTAGTTATTTCAGTTGAAGACTTGTAATATCATGCATGATGTTCTACTTGTCTTGTGAGTGACATAATCTTTTATTGCTCGCATTAGTAAATTGGTCAGTTTATTTTACTAAACGCCAATACTTTTCATTATCTGTAGGAAGTGATGGGATTTTATCTGAGGCAACATGGCTTCTTAATAGCGGCCTTCTTCCAGATTCAAATTCTGCCACTCGAGCTATTGGTTATAGACAAGTACATCCTGGACATCTTAATATATTTCAGTCTTTATATTTGAATATGGTGTGCGGAAGCTTTCTATTATTGTTTGTTTACTCTGACCTTTCTATTTGCAGAGATTATGCAATGAAACCGTTAAGGGTACTTCATTCTGGTTCCATTAATTGTTAAAAAAATTATGAGCTTGGACTTGATTATATGTTAAGTAGATGTCACAAAAACTTAAGCTATTAAGTAGAATGGTTTGAATAGTATTATACTCGATATAAACTTCAACTTTAGCAATGTGGGATTTATTTTTAATAATCGCCTTTATGCACATGGTCTTACTGAGAGTTGTAGACCTTTTTCATGTACTGGATGCGAGCACAAAGAAGCTCTATTGAGCAGAGTTTTGATATTATGTGTGTGCGTGTGTTGAGCTTCCCTATATTCTTTTGCCTTCTCATTGAAAATTCATGAATGATCAAGTACAAGCCTCTTGGAAGGGCTGTGGGCTTGTGGCTGTCTGCAGCTAATTCATTACCTAATATGTAGCACTTTCAAAGGCTGTAATAGAAAAAAATAATAATAATAATAAATAAAACAAAGAAGAGGAAAGGAAAATCGACAAAATGTGACTGGAATTTCTTCTGGGGAGGATGTTCTTAGCTACGCAGCCATGAAACAATTTGTCAGGAAGCAGCACCCCATAACTTATCTCGGTTTAAACATAGATAATATTAATTCTTGTACTTGTTAAATGGCTTTGAAGGTTCCCAAGAGAAACTGACTCTCCTAGATACAAAGTTAATACCAGCTACTGTGGTAGGAACTTCCTTCGCTAATTCATGGCGACTGCAGAAGCCATTGAAAGTCTTTGTCATAACTTCTTCATATGATTTCTTTAACTTCTTTTTTTGTTTTTTATATCCTATAACTTCTTGATAAAATTCCATAAATTACATTGTGGAACTGTCATCTTTTTTAGCATTTATTTTGCACCTAATTTTGTTAGTTTTACTCTTCAGTGTAGGCAAGATATGCAGCCACTAATCTATTGTGAATCATGAATTTCAGGCTATGGAGTACCTATTAAGGTGTAGGCAACAAGGTGGAAGGAGTTCTGCAGGAGAGTTCTTTGCCTTTCTCTCTGGATTTCAGAAAGCATCTAGGTAATTCCATTGTGCGTGTGAGCAAAATGGCTTTAGTTTTGAGAAAGCTATGCGTCCAAGTTGTTCTAGATTTTGAGGATATTTGTTCAGTGGACAATTAATCAACTGGCTCAATAGAAATTTCAAACTGTGTTCACAGTAAATTATATGATTTGTTTCAAGGAAAAAAAAAAAGTTGGATGATTATTGTCAAATTATGAAGTCATATAACAAGATGGACTAGGTTACTCTTTTGTTTGCAAAAACCATCGGAATTGGAATAAACAATCTCCTCTTTTATGCAAATACAACACAGATCAGTCTATGCATAGATAAGGTCTTTGGCCTACAAATATTCTCTAGGGCTTAGACCTTCCAACATAACAAGCTCCTCTCCACAATACATCTTTGGGTGTTTTCCTAAAACTAAATTTGATTGAGTGGAATGACTTAAGGGTAGAAAAAAGGTTGAATCAAACAGCGGCAGAAAATAGTTCTCGAATCCTTTCTTAACCAGATTATGCCTAGGTATGTGATCTGTTGAGAATTTCAAATGCGGTTACAGGCTGTTTGAACTAGCATTAGCTTTATATTTTATGGCCTTGCCCAATGGTTCTTGCTGATTCCTTGTGGGAGAAGTACTTTGAGTACAAACCATGCTTATAGTGCTATAGACTCCCCTTATCTTTCTAATATACTCCATATGCTTTTGCGTTTTGTTGGGTTTCAAATCAGAAACTGAAAAATCACTGTGCAGAAATTTTGCAAAAAGGCAATTGACTTGGTTTAGGAATGAGCGGATATATCACTGGCTTGATGCTTCTAAACCCCTGGTATGTTATTTATTTATTTATTTTCTTTCTTCTGTTCAAACTACATTTCTTTCCCACTATGAAAAGTAGCGCTGCCAATTTTGTTCTCCACATACTCTGTATTTTACAACCTTCATTCTCTAATCTAAAAGTTGATCGCTGATGTTCTTGTTATTCACTTGATTGAATTCTGTAATCGTCTTAAACTAATTTTCTTAGTGGAAGGGTTTTTATTATAGTTTCTTCATTTAGCTTAAATAATTAAGTTTTACAATACATTCTACTTCGGATACTAATACTAGTAAATTTCGATGTACGACCACGTATTAACTATCTTTACTATGCAACTGTTCTATTTTTCTCGAAGATTTTATACCTCTAAATTCCTGTAGTTCGTCTATGAAACCATGAGAACTTTGAAGTTGTTGAGAAGTCTCTTACAAAAGGGGAAAGAGAATTAATATTACTAATCATAGCCTTTGTTGAGAATTTTCCCTTCAGCATGGTTGCTTTTGTACAATCCTTTTATGTCAATTTCAAACTCAACCATTTACTTCTATCAACATGCTGCTTTCTTCTTCTTGTATGAATCTTTTTCAAAATATGGCTCGGGTAGTATCATTCTATAGTCAGCATGCATTCAACCCATGACTAAACCCGTGCTTATGCAAGCAACGCGTTAATGCTTCAGTGACTTGGTTTTTTAGTGAGCACAGGAGTAGACGAATTTTACATGGATAAATCCATTGTATTCATGTTAATGATTGAATTGTAAGGACAAAAATATGTGGGACAAAAATATTTGCAGGAAGAGTTCATATAACAATGCATCGAAGAGTTGTTTAAATTACTAGTACCATGTTTATAGTAACAATTTTATGATGAAATTCTCAGTCTGTTCTGATCAATGTGTGGGACAAAAATATTTGCAGGAAAATGCACTCGACTTTATTTATGATGCTTACCATAATGAAAGTGGAAATATCTCCGTTCCAGATTCACTTAGAATGGAGAAAGATATTTCCAGTCACCGAGAGGCTTCGGAACTCAAGGCTTATCGAGCGAAAAATAGGTACTACTTACAGTCACGTCAATTATATCACATATGGGCATTTTTGTATCAAATCATGAAATGTGCCAATAACAGCTTCTTCACCCCCCAATTCACAGATATTTTGTTAGACGTGAAGATTGTGCTGATGTTTTGGATTGGATAAAAAGAACCCAAAGTGTTTACGAAGATAATCCTGTCGCTTGAACGAGTTCGATCTCGACCTCATTTTTTTATGCAAAGAAATCATACTTTCCAAAAAATCTTGGTAGACCATTCACTTTACTCCTCTACAATATACTTCATTTTTCAGCTTGTTCGGGTTAAAATCGTTCTGATGCATGGACTTTTCTGCAGCAGATCTCATTTGAGTTGTCCATAAGTTCAGAAGTTTGATAATGCTGCTTCTCAATATCGGATTTTCCCCCCCATTTTTGGTCATCTTAAAGAAGGCGAGCTTGATTATATTATATTCAGCGCTTGCAGTTACAGAACTCCAGAATGATGAGTTCCCAATGACCATTCAGTCTTCAAAGTGGTCAGTATGCCTTATTTTTTGGAGTTGGTCTAATTTATTTTGAGGTACTTATATCTTGTCCTATGAATCAACCTGACTATGATGCTTTTCTTGTTGTTGTTAGTTTTGTTCTTTGAATTGTTCTTTGAATTGTTCTTTGAATGAATAGGAATATTATGTAAAGTGATAGTAATATTCTAGCAGATTAAAGTTGCACACATTCCCATAAAAAGATGACCAGATGGCCTCATGGAAAGGCATCAGCCATGGCCAAGGGGCATCCATCTGCTTTGCTGATAAGAGCAAGAAAAGAAAATGGTCCAAAATCTTTTTCAAGGATGCCCTTCACTTCAATCATCTTTGTTTTGCCCACCAACACTATGAACTTATTTGGTTTTTTCATGGTATTGTGTTGAAAAAATTCATCCAAGTGTCGTTTTTCCTCTCATGTAATGAGTTATGTAATAGCCAAAGTCCGAGCCCACCGCTAGTAGATATTGTCCTTTCTAGACTTTTCCTTTTCTCCAGTGGGATCTCACAATCGATGTTAGGGAGAGGCTTCCACACTCTTTTAAAAAATGTTTTGTTCCTCTCTCTAGCCGATGTGTGATCTCACAATTTACCCCCTTTTTGTCTTCGCTAGCACACTGTTCAGTATTCACCCCCCTTCGGAGCTTAGTGTCTTTGTTGGCACACTGCTTCGGTATCTGACTCTGATACCATTTGTAATAGCCTAAGCTTACCCACTAACAAATATTATATGTTTTGACTTGTTACATATCGTTGTCAGCCTCACGATTTTAAACGCGTCTATTAAGGAGAGGTTTTTCCATGCTTATAAAGAATGTTTTGTTCTCTTTTTCAACCGATGTGGGATCTTACCGGTTAATTGATCAACAAATTGAAAATAGAAAGATTAAAATTATTTATTACCAATTAAAGTGTGGGATTAAATTATTATTTTTTTTCTAGAGCTAAAATGTTTTAACATATATCATTTTAAGAACAAAATACTTAAAAATTAATGTCAAAATAGATTTTTTTTTTTTTTACAATAATAAATAATAGTAATATTGATAATTTCTCTTCATACCCTTCACTTATTAAAATTTTTTATTTTATACCCATTCAAAGTTTAAAACGCTATTTCTTTAAATTCATGGTTTAAATTGTCAACATAAATATTTTTAAAAATAAAACGTCTACTCAAAGACCTCTAATTTATTCTTTTAATGTATATAACAGTTGTTAAATTCAAAAAGCGTCGTCGTTTATATAATTTGCCTTTTTTCTCTCTTTCTTTTAATAATTTTTTTAATTTAATATTAAAAAATTGATTTGAAATTCTAATTTACATGTTTTGATATAAATTTTTTATTTTGTATCTAATAAAATCATATATTTATTACCATAAAATTTAAAATACAAGATTTTATAAAAATTTATTAGATGACCTATACAGAGAGTTGAGTATAGAAGTGTAGTGATGTATGCAGGAGACTGTCAAGTGGAAGTGATGTATAGGCATCTTAACAGACTGATAGACTGTCGAGTGGGAGTGATGTATAGGCATCTTAATAGGTAAACTGTCGAGTGGAAGTGATGTATAGGCATCTTAACAGACTGGTAGACTGTCGAGTGGGAGTGATGTATAGGCATCTTTCTTAACAGACTGGTAGACTGTCAAGTGGGAGTGATGTATAGGCATCTTAACAGGTAAACTGTCGAGTGGAAGTGATGTATATGCATTTTAACAGACTAGTAGATTTGAACCTTATTCCTACGTGATGTATGCAGCTAGATTTGAACCTTATTCCTACGTGACTTGATGTGATGTACGCAGTTAAGGCATCCTAATAGACCGATAAACTTGAACCTAGTAGATTGATTTGAACCTTGTTTTTACATGATCCGACCAACTTTGTTGGACCTGATCAATTCCAAAACTTAAATTTATAATTTAAATTTAATTGTGTTTACAATATTTATTTGTTTTTATTTTATTTTATTTTTATTTTGAACTAAAAAAAATTCCATTTTTAGATAACCAATCAACAAAATTCAAGATCTGAAAAATAAACCGATGGAAAGAAAAAAATATCGAAATTACCATCGAACCCTTCGCCTTGAGAATAAAAGCGAAGGCACAAAGCTTCGATCTGAATAACCCTTCATTTCCGCAAAACCCTTTCTTCTTCTTCTTCTTCTTCTTCTCTTTCTCGGTTTCGTCGGTGTTCTTCTACGTGGAACAATGAAGGCCTCACTTCTCAGATCCGTTCGTTCTGCCGTTTCGAGGTCCTCAGCGTCGAATCACCTCTTGAGACGTAGCTTTGGGACCGAATCGGTGCCGGAAAGGAAAGTCACCGTACTCGGTGCCGCTGGTGGGATTGGGCAGCCATTGTCGCTTCTTATGAAGCTCAATCCACTTGTTTCTAGGCTCGCACTCTACGATATCGCTGGTACTCCTGGTGTTGCCGCCGATGTCGGTCATGTTAACACTAGATCCGAGGTCAATATCGTTTCTTTCCACCTTTTTTCTTGCACGGTTACGAGTAATTGTGTTTTGATTTGTGGATGCCTCTTTTAGGAATGCAATGGATCTTGTTTTCGTTCGCGTGATTTCAATTTCTGTGTTATTTTGTTTCCGGATGTATATTGTTTGTTTTCTGCTCCATATTTTAAGTCGATTTTGAGTTATGTTTTGTTCTAATGCGTTTCGTATTCATCGATTTGGGCTATTTTTGTTCATTTCATGATTTTTTGCATTCTCTGTAATTTATTTAAATCAGTGTTCTTTGCATGCTTATTCTAAACTCTTTTTGCGACTTGTAGGTTACCGGCTACGCTGGTGAGGAGCAACTCGCCAAAGCTTTGGAGGGATCTGATGTTGTCATCATTCCTGCCGGTGTTCCGAGAAAGCCTGGGATGACCCGTGATGATCTCTTCAACATCAATGCTGGCATTGTTAAATCACTTTGCACAGCCATTGCTAAGTACTGCCCCAATGTCTGTTCCCACGACTCTTCTACTGATGCATTTTCTTTTCTTTAGTTTCTTTTTTATCTGGCTTCATTTTGTAATCGAAATACGGATTTGCAGGCTCTTGTTAACATGATCAGTAACCCCGTCAACTCAACTGTCCCAATTGCTGCTGAGGTTTTCAAGAAAGCTGGTACTTACGATGAAAGGAAGTTGTTTGGTGTTACTACTCTTGATGTCGTCAGGGCCAAGACCTTTTATGCTGGGAAAGCTAATGCTCCAGTATCTGGTACAAGTCGTTGCTATAATTCCGTTTTTGAAATTTCTCTGTAATTTTCCATTTACAATGATCAAGGATGTTTCCTTGTTACGCTGCACACATAGTAGCAAGGTCAAACTCTATTGCCTGACTGTTGTAATACTGTTACAGAGGTTAATGTGCCTGTTATTGGTGGCCATGCTGGTATTACTATTCTTCCACTATTTTCTCAGGTACTTCCCTTTCTAAGTCAGCTTTCTTTCTGTTTACAATTTTATTAGTGATATAAGCAGTGTTCTTGCATCGGATGCTTTGGATTAGAGGGCCTTGTTGTTTTTATACAGTGTATCTGATTGTCACAGGCTACCCCAAAAGCTAATTTGTCAGATGATACTATTTTGGCTCTCACCAAGCGAACTCAAGATGGAGGAACAGAAGTTGTGGAAGCAAAGGCAGGAAAGGGTTCTGCTACATTATCAATGGCGTAAGACTTTTAACTTTCTGCTGGATTATTTATTAGAAGTTTATTTCCTGAACTTCGAGGCTTGTGAACAGTATTGTTATGTTGCGATCATCACACAAACATTACTCGGTGAACAATGTGAATATATTAAACGTTTTTGAATTACTGTTTCTGGCAGCTATGCTGGAGCCCTTTTCGCCGATGCTTGTCTCAAGGGATTGAATGGGGTTCCAGATGTTGTGGAATGCACGTTTGTGCAATCAACTGTCACTGAACTTCCATTCTTTGCCTCAAAGGTAACTGGTTCCGTCACTGCTTTTTCCTTATAGCATATATTTGAGATGAAACTCGAAAAATTAGAAGTTGAACTGTTGGTGTTTCTTTATAGTCGCAATCCTCCAACAACATGAATTGTTGTTCACTTTGATTTTATTGTATAAAACAGGTTAAGCTTGGAAAGAATGGAGTAGAACAAGTTTTGGATTTGGGTACTCTCTCAGACTTCGAGAAAGAAGGTTTGGAAAAGCTCAAGCCCGAGCTCAAAGCTTCTATTGAGAAAGGAATCCAGTTTGCAAACGCCAATTAGAAGATGTTTATATTATTTACAATCAGGACAGGTATCTCTGCCCGCATCACCATAAAACTCGTCAATTTTTTGCTTTCCCCGACCCAATTGTAACTGATAATGCTGCTTACGAGCAACCGGCTTTACTGTTTTTGTTAGGTTAGATCATTTTCTGTCGTATAAATTTTATCAATAATTCCCCGTGGCATGTTTTTGTGGGATTTCTGGTTGGTTACTTCTGAACCTGTGATAACTTCATATTAGACTCTTCAATTCTTAATATTGAGAATCGTCCCACCATGATAGGTTGTGGAAAAGTTTCCTTCCATTGATTTAGTGTTTAGTGGATTTCATCAGATTTCTAAATGTTTTAAAATAAAAAGTGCTTTTAAATGCAACGAAAAGGTGTTCTTTCTTTTGTTCTTTTGGTCACAAACTGTTTATATATCAATTTTGCGTGGAGGTTGAATTTTTTAAAATTTGTGTTCATATTGGTGGTGGATTGTGTGTTCAGAATTAGTCATTGATAAATTTTCACAAACCCAATTGGTATATGATATGACAGGGCAACCCAATATTTCATGATATTAGTTTAGATGATATTAGTTTTGTGTTCTTATATATATATATATATATATATATATATATTATTTATTCAAAAGGCAGTCTATAAATGAACAATTATTTTTTGACTGTTAATTCAGACCTTTGAAAAGACGTTCTGTTATTGATGCATCATCCTAAGAACTTTTTATTTGAATGAGATTGAATGATAAAATGAAATTAAGTTGCCTCAATAATAACTAAGAATACTTTGATTTTCTGTTTTTGAAAGTAGAACCAAATCAAGTTCTTGAAAACTATTAAAAAACCATTTTTTTTAGAAGAAATATTTTTGTATTGAATGTCACTAAGAATTCAAGTATGAATGAAACTCTAGTACAAAATTTGGGATGAAACGTGTTAATTGTGAAAACAAAAAAACTAAAATTAAAATCATTATCAAGGGAGGATAGTGTTTAAAAGAATAGATGGCACCGAGAAATGTTTACCGAAGTCTCAACAAGCTTTGTGGAGATGTTTACTTTGTGTTACACATCAACATAATAATCTTCGTATTTACACTATTAACGGTTTTTTTTAAAGCTTTTATCATCATGGAGTCGGATTTACACAAATTATATGAAAGTCAACCCACAAAAAAAAAAATATTCTTGTGAGAGAGCCCGTTCTCGGTCAGACATACAATGAAATCACTTTCATATTCTTTCCTCGGACCCTACTAAGTCATATACACATGGGAGAACTGGGGAAGGGGTCAGATTTATCCCGACGAGAAAAAGACATGACATGTACTCTTCTCTTGAAGTGAGAGATTCAGGTCTGGACATACTTATTTGTGCGTACAAGAAAATGTTAGAAGATGGATGGTTTTAGTATATACAGATGCTGCTGCAACATAAAATGTTACAAGGATGTAAATAAGTTTGGGGCCAAAGAACATGGAAAGATCAATCCTAGAATGTGAGGGGGAATTAATTGACTTATGCTAACTTCTTCCTTTTATTTTACAAAAATATGGACTTCCAAATTGTCAAAGCAAGAAATGGGGAAATGCCTATTAATTAAATGTAAAGCAAACCATGAATGAGATTTCTGATTCCATCTTCTAAAATTATCGAAGACTACTTTTGATCTCTTCCCTTGGAACCTGCATGAGCCCCCGAGATTGCTCCGTCGCCCCCGAACTATACATACGATCCTGTTGCGGCGAAACGAGCTCATCAATTTTATGTTTCATACATAGTTTCATCTTCATAAGAAAAAGCCTCCATTCGCAATATGACTTGTTACTCTTTTTTATAATGGCTTGCAGCAAAATATAAATGAAAATCAGTTTTGATGTGTAAACACGAGGCTAAATTACAAAAAATACCCTTGACCTTTGTCCCTTAATTCGAAACTTGTAACATTATCCTAAACCTTTCATAAACGTTTAAAAACTACTCTTGAAGTAGAAACTCGTCCAATGATGTAGTAGTAGACTGAAACGGAAATTAGGACCAAAACACTATCATATCCATTCTAAGTCCCAATCTTCATCCAAAATTTTAACTGATTTATACTCGAAGGAGGGTAGCTTTGAAAATTTTAGAAAAGTCAAGGGTAACAATATTACAAACTTTTAAAAGAATAAGGGTATTTTTGAAACCGATTGCAAAGTTGAAGGGCGTTTTTGTAATTCGGCCGAAAAGTGAACGTCGGGTAAAGGTTTGAAGGTTCTATAAGTAAAGCTACAAGAAATTTATCATGATGAAAAGAGGAACTGCCTAGAATGCAAGCAAGATGAACACAATCTTTAAGTTAGAGGCCTACAAGGAAACATTTTCAAAAAAATGTCAAAATGATCAAAATATATGATTATTCACACAGAATTCTTTCAGCATAATTGGTTTAGATAAAGGGAGCACATGCTGGAAAATCATAGAACAAAGAGTACTCAATGTTAAATATTGATAGGAGAAGCTACCGAGCTCGGTACCAGACTTCGACTTCCTACCTTATTTTAGTCAATTCAACCTGAGTGAGACCGAATTCCGTCTCCACATGTCGAGGAACTATCATTTTCAGAGTCTGTACAACAAAGAAGCAAATGAATGAAGTTTTAGGAAATAGCTGATATAGATTCTATAATCACTGACTGATTAGGATATAACTTTACAACTTACTGCTAGAACCACTGACTGAATCACATGCTCAGCAAATTAGTGATATGGTATGAACTTTAAAACTATAGATTCATCCATGGGGCGCACATGATGAAAGGTTCCTTTTTTTAGGGTACTCCTGGGAACAGATCCAGTGGAGACGGGATGAGGCCTGTAGCTTAGAGGATTAGAGCACGTGGCTTCGAACCACGGTGTCTTTTTTTAGGGTACTCCTGGGGAACAGATCCAGTGGAGACGGGATGAGGCCTGTAGTTTAGAGGATTAGAGCACGTGGCTACGAACCACGGTGTAGGGGGTTCAAATCCCTCCTCGCCCACAACCGGTAGACACTATTCCTTCTTCAACTTAAGGTAAATCAGACAATAACCTAGTATCAAGTGGTTGTTTCCATGGTAGAGACATGTTTTGTTATGTTTTTCCTTTTCTATGTTACCTAAGGTTAAGTTCTTCTTAGACTAAAAAGCTTTTTACAAAAAGAATTCAATAAATTTACCTGCATTACCACCTACATGTTCTCCTGCTGCATTAGCCACTGCTGGATCCTGCATCATTACAGTATGGCGTATGTTTCACCCTGCTGACCATTTTTTATAACGAACAAAGTCGAAACTGTAACAAATTGAATGCAAATCTTACAGTATCCTTGGTCGAGTAGTGAGATGATTTCTCTCCTGATTGAAGACTGGCCTCAGCTTTTCTCTTGTTCTTGATCAAACTTCTTTTGTAGTTTGCCACAAACCTCTCAAGTTCCCAAAGCGTTTCGGAATCGACACTTCCAATATCCAACTCAATTTCGTCATCGTTTTGGAAGAGTCCCTGGTTCCTCTTCTTGATAATCTTAACAACATTATTCAGCTTATCTGATGGTAAATCCTGAAGATCAATGCTTAGTTTCTGTTTTTCTTCATAAGTCATGTCTCTGTGTTCTTGATTCTTGGCTTTTGGTTTCTTGTCAGGATGAACAACATCTACAAGGGTCTGTTTGGGAACGAGGGGTCTTGTTACCGAATCTGATTTACCGAAACTTCCCCGATTCGCAGGCGGAGGCTTCGTCGTAGAATCTGATCGACTGAAAGTTCTTGATTCCATTGGAGGAGTGGCAAGAGAGGGAGATTTTCTAGAACTGGGTGTTGGTAAAACTGAACCATCATTTTGTTTGCCTTCAATAACCTTCCATTTCTCTTCAAATATCTTAGACAACTGCTCTGCCATAACATGAACATCCTCCCCTTTCGGGTTATATGTAATGGCATTGCTAAATGTTAGTCTCACATCCTCAGCAAACTCTTTTGGTGATTTATACCAATTCTTATTTAGTCTCATCTTTACAGTACCCAAATCCATTGGCTTCGTTATGATCTTATGATAATCATGAAGCCCCAAACGTTTTGCATCAACAGGAACATTAAAAACCCAACCAAATTTATGATTCATCAATCTTTCCAGCAAGTTACTACAGATTTTAAGAACAGGACCAGTAATCTTACCTCCATCCAAGTTGCAGTCCGGCAATGGGAGCTCATTTGTAGGAGTATATTTCGTGTTCTTATGCTTGTTCATCTCTTTCTCTGCAAATTCTCCGAAGTTTTCAGCCACCGAAACACTCCGAACAAGCCTCGATTCGGGCAGATATGCAGAACCGACCTCAGAATTAGCCTTCAATGTAGTATCAACCCTGTCTACCAAATTATTAGCGGAAAACTGTGACTGACTATGTCCAAAATCCCCACCATAGCCGCTAAGCTGCAACTCCTGAGCTTCAAACTTCTTCACAAGACTCCTGACTTGATCAAGCTCGCCTCTCAGCTTCGTCGTAAGCTCTTTAATCCCAGACCTCGATCTGGAATTCAAACTAATCCTAACTCGGTTATCAAATCTTGTATATCCCGGCATGACCTCGGCGTTAATCGGTTCGACGCACCGATTTTGACGCGAAGATTCCCTAAACGTGAGTAAAGCATCGATCGGATTATACGAAGGAGAGGACGGATTAGCAACGCCATTGGTGACCGCAGGAGTTTTTACGGAATTTCGAGCGACGTGTTTGGAAATTTTACGCTCTTTCTGTTGCTTCCCGGCACTAAACTTTTCATAATCCGTTCTCCTGGGATTCCCTCCCGCATCATCGCCGCCTTGCAGCACTGAAGCCATTCATGTAATCTACCACGATCGATGCAGGTGGAGGATGTAGAATCGAAAAACAAACAATACAAAAACTAGGGTTCCGGCTTGACGATCATAGTAAAGAAAAAGGAAATAGGGGCTGGAATATTCGACGAAATCTGCGAGATCATAGACTGGATTGAAGATGGATTCCAAAAGCTGTTGAACGGATTGATGAAGCTCATCGTTTAGCTCGTTGGTTCGGACTCCATTGTTCACTGTGAAACGCAGAAGTGGTGGCCGAGAGCGAGCTACACGCGCGGGATGCGCGAGTGGGCTTCCCACTATGTCTTGTCTTCTTTCTTTTTTTATTTATTTAGTAATATACTTATAAAGTTATGATTTTTTTTGTACGAATTACTAAAAAATTCGGTAAAAATGAATTTTGATCGTTTTTTTTTTGTTTTTTTGGGATTAATTTTTTGTTTTTTTGTTTTTTTTTTTTGTTTTTGTCGGTACGAGCTCAAGCCTACCGCTAGTAGATATAATCCACTTCGACCCATTACGTATTGTCATTAGCTTTACAATTTAACGTCGCCCAGGATTGTCTCATTCCACTCTCCAACTAATATGAGATCTCATAATCCAATCTCTTGGGGCCAGCATCCTCATGAGCACACCACCTAGTGTCTGGCTATGGTACCATTTGTAACAGTCCAAGCTCATCAGTACATATTGTCCACTTTGACCCGTTACATATCGTGATCAGCCTCATGATTTTAAAACACTTCTACTAGGGAGAGATTTTCACACTCTTATAAGAGATGTTTCGTTCACCTCTCCGACCATGCTTCTTTTTTTTTTCTAAACGGAAGGTACCTGACTCGAGCTTAGCTCAATTAAGAAAAGGGAGGATTTTAAAATAAATAAATAAATATTGGATAAGGATATGCAATATGGGCCTTTAATGGGTTGGGCTGAATTCGAACTGGCCCACTTACTCTTGGACTTATGATCGCCAAGGCCCAAATGAAGTTTTCTGCTAAAATTAAATTTTTATATTTAATAATTTTAATGAAAAATAATAATTTAAAAAAAATTAAAAAAGTCAATTTCCAACAATACCCCACATATTAATATAGCCCACCGTTTGGTTTTTAATGGCTATTTACATTTACACCCAACAACTAATTAATTATTTTAAAAAACATTTATTACAAAGAAAAGAATTTAAAAGAGGTATTAAATAAAATAAAATAAAATAAGTCACATTAATGCATTTAAAAATTATTTATTTAATATTAAATTAAAAAAATCATTTTTATAATTAAAATTTTATCAAATAAATAGTTAAGTGTGTGAAAATAATGTATGGAATTTTATATTATATTTATTATGTTTATTTATTTTTAATTAAATTTTCAAAATGAATTTAAATTAATAAAAAAAAAATCAAAGGATAATATTGAAGGGAGGGGTAAAGAAAGTGAAAATGGTAGAAAAAGAAGGGTAAAAAGGTCATTTGATTATGTGTCAAAGTCCCACATTGATAGCAACATACCACTAAGCTCTTGTACTCTTCACATGCCCTTTTAACCTGTTCTTTACTCTTATATTTCTCTTTAAATTCAATAATTTTCAAAATTATTTATTTTCAAAGAATTATTTGCGTTAAAGAACACGTAATTAAATAAATCGTTAAGATCTGTTCGATAGCTACAAATTTATCACTTTTTTTCAATTTTTTTAAAATATAAATTATTGTCTATAATAACATCACATCGGTCGCATGAATGATACTTATTTTTTATTTTCTACGTTTAAAAATTAAAAATTAGACCATAATTTTTGAAACCTCTATTCATAATTTCTATACATTTTTCTTTCTAATTATTTAAAAATTTAAGATTTCTTTTTTTTTTTTTTAAATCAATTTTTAAAATTTAAATTGAAAAATATTAAATTTTGAATTATTTACGGAATATCCATTAATAGAAATATAGGATCAAAATAAATGTTTTAAAATTAGATAAGTACTAACAAATTTTATAGAAAGGGACAAATTTAAGAGATAAGAATGAAAATAGTATTTTAAATCGAATGGAAATTGTTTTTTTATTTAATATCTATTTAAAGGGACAAATTTTAAAAATAATATTTACAAATGGGTACAAATAATTATGTGGGGCCAAATAAATAATTATCAAACAATAACTTGTGTGGCCCTTCACTTAAATTATTAGAATTAATTAATTAATTAATTTACAAAATGGAGAGGTTATATAGAACTTAAATAATTAAGAAATTTTTAATTAAAAATTAAATATGTCAAATTTAACTCTAAACTTTAAATTTGAGATTTAAAATTAAATTAACGTGGAATTATTTAACAGTTTTAGTTTTTTATTTTTTATTTTTAGGTTATAAAAATGTAAATATATTGGTTTTGGAAAAAAAATGATAAATTTACTGAAATAATTAGTGAAAAATACCCACAAAAATTTAATATTCAATAAATAAATAAATACTTTTTTTTTTTTTATCAAAATGATGAAAAATAGTTAATTTAAAATAAAAATTAAAATAAAATAAAAGGTAAAAAGGAAGAGAGGAAAGGGACTGGACAATGCTTGATGCCATATCCAATCCTTACCAAATTAATTTTAATTATATATATATTACTTTAAAAAATTATTTAAAAAATCAATAAATATCTTTATTAATATTATTTTTCTATATTTTTATAAATTTATTTTTAATCTCATTAAATAATCCAATTCTAAAAGAAAGCAATGGTAACACTCGCTTTTAGGTTTCTCCTCAAAGTTTTAAAACGCATCTGTTAGATAGTAGTTTTTACAATCCACCCCTCCAAATCCTAACGTTCTTGCTAGCACACTACCTCGTGTCTGGCTCTGATATAATTTTTAATAGTATAAGTCTACCGTTAACAGAAATTGTCCTCTTTGAGTTTTCCTTTACGGGCTTCCCCTCCAGGTTTTAAAAGGCATATATTGTGAAGAGGGTCTAGCCCTACTTCGACCAGTGTCTCTTTTCATCTAGTAATTGATTCTGATACTATTTGTAACAGCTCAAATCCACTGTCAGCATATATTATTTTTTTGGACACGAGGTAGATCTCTAATGCCATCTTTCATTTTTTACACACTTCAACATTTCTTTTTCATATCAAATTCGTCTGGTGTCGTGTATAAATCCTCAGTTCGTTAATTATATGATATTAAAATACATATAATTAACCCTGATGAAATTAGTCATGATAAAAAAAATGGAGTAATATTAGTGAATATCTATAAATGTTAATTGTCCAATTATAGGGAAAGTAAATTGAGTATTACACAAAAGTTATCATTTATTGGGTGTTGATTTGGAGTGTCAATTTCAAGACAGTAAGATTTGGGAACTTGAAATGATGCGTACAACGACACAAATGGGAGCTTGATTGTCGTCCCATTTTCGGAAATTTCATCAACTTTATTTTTTTTAAATATAAAAATAAATCCTATTATGGGCCTCTTCTTTAATCTTTTGTTAATATATATATATATATATATATATATATATATATACACATGTATCAAGACCCCTACAAAAAGAACTATGCATACGAATCAAAAAAAGAGTGGGTTGTTCTCTCAATCCCGGACTGATTCGACTATAGAGGCAAACCATAAATAATAACTCTCCTACAAACATAGAGAACTTAAGTTTCAAGAAAATAATAACTAGCATAGAGGCTAACAATAGATAACAACTCCCCCACGAACACAGAGAACTTGAGTTTCAAGAAAATAAGAATTAGCATAGAGGCTAACGATAGATAATAACTCCCCCACGAACACAGAGAACTTAAGTTTCAAGAAAATAAGAACTAGCATAGAGGCCAACGGTAAATAATAACTCCCCCACGAACACAGAAAACTTAAGTTTCAAGAAAATAAGAATACCATAGAGGTCAACGATAGATAATAACTCCCCCACGAACACATAGAACTTAGTTTCAAGAAAATAAGAACTAGCATGGAGGCCAACTATAGATAATAATAACTCTCCCACGTAAACTAAAATAATTATCAAAAGAAGCTTAAATTATTACATGCTAAAGTTAGGCTACATTGTTAGTCAAATCATAGGACCAAGTAACATATCTGAATGCATACCTACACATGGTTGAAAATTAAGGCAATGAATCAAACCAATTGTATATGATAGTTTGGATAGAACATAAAGGTACAAAGGAAAAATAGAAAGGTTATTCCAAACCCAACTTGAACTAATTATTCTCCACTTGTGAAGAAACCCACGTGAGAACTGAAATGTTCCTATCAATTATTAACCCCTTTTGAAGTTAGAATTTAACTTGAAGATCTAATGTGAGAGAGGCATAAGAAAAACAGAAGGGAAAAAGTGAAGGCATTAGACAGCAAAATAAACCAATAATTGAATAGAAAAAAAGGGAAGATTTTGGAGAAAACAATCTATTGGGAGGAGGAGGGGAGTACAATAGTACAGAGTATCACAGCAAATTCAGTAATGATATTGGGCAGAGATCTTGGAAATCTTATTTACGAGCAGGATAGTATAGTAGGCTAAGTTGCCACTGGTGGTCACTGCCGGCTGCTACCGCCATTAAAGACCTCTCTCTCGTTTTCTCCTTTATAGCAGAGCACTTGGTGATGTACTGTTCCATTCATTTTCCGTGGCCATAGCCCATAGCCAGAGCCAGAGCCAGAGCCAGACACACTTTCTCTCTCTACAAATGTCCATGTAGAAAGGGAATTGGGAGGAGGGTGGTTCCGTAAAGTGATCTGGGGTTTCCCTGGTCAAGTGGGTATCTATCACATAAAGAGACATAGCTCTCTCAAAAGCTGTGCTGAAACAGAGAGAGAGGGAGAGAGAGGGAGAGAGAGAGAGATGGGTTAGGCTGTGGAGTTGGAACTGGGTTTAGGCTTCTGGTGGAGGTGGGGGGATGGAAGTGAAAACTGAAAAAGATGAATGGCAGAGCTTTTTGGGAGAGGCAGACGAGGCGGCAGCGGCAGAAGCAGCAGGTTGCAGAGTGGTGGCAGCAGCAGCAGCAGCAGCAATGGCAGGAGGAGGAGGGAGGAGGGAGAGAGGAAGATAGAAGAAGCCATTAAGATTAGGAAAAAGCAGTACCCATTTAAAGCTGGAAGAAGAAAAGCAAAACAATCCGAGTCTGGATCCTCAAGGAAGTCGCCATCATCATCATCAGCATCAAAACCAGATTCTAAATTCGAGGCATGTAGACGGAAAAGCAGAGGAAGACGACCAAGATTCTCCGCCCCACCACCGCCAACACCACCACCATCAGCAGCAGCAACCACAGCCTTTCAATGCGCACCAGAATCAGCATCTTTTTCTTCAAAACGCTCACCAAGACCAAAATCTGAGCAATTACTACGCAGCTTTAGATTTACAGTCAGAACAACAACAACCCCACCACCAGGAAGCCTCCAAGGAACGCTCGTACTTTCACCTTCCTCCACCTCATCCGGTGGCGGCCTCTGCCGCCTCTTCTTCCACTTTCGCAGACCAGAGCATCGAATATGCGAGAAAAATGGAAGAGAGCCACCGCCAAACATCGACGTCGTCAAGGTTGGGGATGAGAACTGGCCGCGGCGGCGGCGGCGGTGGGGAGATTATGGAGGTTCAAGGTGGACACATTGTTCGTTCCACTGGAAGGAAAGATCGTCACAGCAAAGTTTGTACAGCTAAAGGTCCAAGAGACCGCCGTGTTCGCCTCTCTGCTCATACCGCCATCCAGTTCTACGACGTCCAAGACCGCCTCGGATATGACCGACCCAGTAAAGCTGTAGACTGGCTAATGAAAAAGGCCAAGGCCGCCATTGATGAGCTCGCCGAGCTCCCTGCTTGGCATCCGAGCACAGCAAACGCATCCACACAGCGGCAGGAGCAGCAGAGTCTGAACGATGTGAATGGTAACTTACTTTCTGTCCAACGCGATGTTCTCAATTCAACCGGTAACCGGAGAGCGACGGTGGTGGGAAGCGACAGCAGAGTTTCGGAGTTTCCTCGGCAAAACTTGCAGCATACCCGAATGGGGGAAGGCCCAAATAGCAGCACCTCGAGCTTTCTCCCACCGTCGCTGGACTCGGACTCCATTGCCGATACCATCAAGTCGTTCTTCCCTATAGGCACGGCGACGGAGACGAGTTCATCGTCAATTCAATTCCAGAATTATCCACAAGATTTGCTTTCCAGGACGAGTAGCCAGAACCAAGATCTGAGGCTTTCTTTGCAGTCTTTTCAAGACCCAAAAGCTATTCACCGGCATCATGCTCAGCACCAGAGTCAAGGACATCAGAATGAACACGTCCTATTTTCCGGTACCTCCCCCTTAAGTGGGTTTGATGTGACCACTGCTGGTTGGTCTGAGCACAACCTCAACCCGGGGGAGATTAGCCGGTTCCCGAGGATAACTTGGAACGCATCTGGTGCAGAAACTGGTAGCGGCGGCGGCACTAGTCATGGCGGAGCTGGGATTAGGAGTACAGGATATGTCTTCAACTCGCCGCAGTTACCAACTGCGCTGTTACCTTCGCAACTCATGCAGCCATTAATTGGAGAAAACCAGTTTTTTTCTCAGAGGGGACCCCTTCAGTCCAGTCACACACCTTCAATTCGCGCTTGGATTGACCCATCACTTACAGCCACTGATCATCAACAACATCAAATACCACCATCAATCCACCAATCTTCCTACACAGGTTTAGGATTCGCCACAGGCGGGTTCTCCGGGTTTCACATTCCAACGCGAATTCAGGGTGAGGAGGAGCACGATGGCATTTCAGACAAGCCATCCTCTGCTTCCTCTGATTCTCGCCATTGATTTGATCAAAATCCCAAGATTTTCCCTTTCACAGGTCCTAATTTCAATACCCAGTTCTCAAGTTTATCTGATCCTCAACACAATTGTTCTAACCTCAGCTTCTCTCCTACTTCAGACGTTATGTTATTGCAGGTGTGCATCCTCAACTACAAAGACAAGGTTAGCAGCACCAGCGTTAAGACACCGCATGGTACTCAAGAGGGCAGAATTTTGGGTCGTTTTGTTTCAAGGCCTTTACCATGGAAGTAGTGATTCTGAGTACTTTTTCAGGTCTTATAGTCCATGGTTTATTTAGCTTCTGCCAGTTGTTTGTGTTATTTCATGCTGCCAAATAACAATAATAATGAAAGAACTCTTAGGTCTAATCTTTGACGAATCCTTCGATGGAACTGTCTATCTTATTTGTTTCTGTAGCAAAACTTTCATTGTTCTGATTACTTCTTTTTAATCAATATTTCAATTTTAGTTTCTTTGGAATGTTTTACTTTCCCCTTCTAAGCTAGAAACTGAGCCTGTTTGTGGTATGGTCCCCTGAATTCTATGTATAACAGCAAAATTCTATGGCAAAAGGCTAGAAATTTGTAAGTTATAGGCATGTCTTGACCTTATGCTCCACTCATCTATTGACTAAAAAAAAAAGAAAGAGTGAAAGACCTACCCTGCCCTTCCTTTTATGTACGTGAATTAGGCCCTTGCTCGGGGTCAGACAAGATTCCTAGTTGACCAAAAAAAACTTAAGCCTCGTATGTATTACCAATTGAAACTCTTTAGTGTCCTAGACCAAAAGACCTTGGCTATTCAAAATATGAGGAACAACCCTTGGGAAAAGAGTGGAATTGTTATAATTCTGCTCTACCCGCTGATAAACTTGGGTTAAAGATGGTGGATGCTTTCTTGTTCTGAAAACGATAGAAGTAGTTGGTATCTTATACCTGGTGAAAGGAGCTAAGTCTAGATTGCATAAGCTAATTGCTATTTCCTGCATCTATGGTGTTTGCTTGAGTGAATTCCAAGAGAAAGCTGTTTCCATCAGCATTTTCCTTCGAACCTGCAGAAAGAATTATAAGGATAAATCGCATATAAGCAAATGACAAGTCATTTTCCAAGAAGAGTAGATAATAGCAAGTTTTGTAACTAAAAAATTCAGTAAGTCCAAAGTTCTGCCTCCTAATCCTGAGCGTCAAATTCAGAAAATTTGATCACAAAATTGGCCCAGCAGTGCGTTGTAGCTTTCCTTTAAGCTTCCTTGCATGATAAACTTAGAATCTGAATTCTAGTATGAAAAGGAAAGCACAAGAAGCCCGATTCATATAAACCTGTTGAAACTAAGTTTCTGTTCTTATCTGAACCAAAAGGTGGAGCTTACCACCGATCTAGGGGTCTGGTTGTGCCCAAACTACTAGAATTGGATTCCTGTTTTTTCAGTCTTGGTATAAGGGATAGTATTTCCTTCTGAAGCAATGTTTGGGAAATGATTAGAACTCAATAAGATCCTGAGGTAGAGGAATCTGAAATGTTGCTCCATATTCAATATGAATGTGATAGATAGGGCGACCGGTGACCAAGTGGGTAGAGTGGAGTAAATCTACTGAACAGCCAAGAAAGAAGGGCATGAACACAAAAATGCTCAAATATAGAAGCATATACAGATGGATACCACCTAATTATTTTGTTTCATCATCTGCCTATGGTCCCCAACCCTGTAAATTCCACAATCTAGCTGGAATGTCTCTCTCCCTCTTTCTTCTCTACTGCAGTCTCTTGGATAATAAAATTGTCTCATGTGGAGATAGTGACAATGCCCTGCTTTAATTGGTGCTTCTTTAATTCAGTCCATACAGAGCAAGGAAAGAGCAAATGAGACCTCTTAGATCATGAACCTTGTATCTTTTTTCTTGAGAATAGCAAACTATAATCAAGGAAATGCCTAGCGGAAGAAAATGATGGAACATTAAGCATGTTTTTTTCACGGAAAATATGAAGTCTTCTCTGTTATTGGGAAGAATAATAGAGATTCACACTACAAAGCAAGCCGAGTGAAATTATAGTGAGAACTACCAAATTCATTTCACTGAATTTGTCAGCAGTGGTTTGTGGGTTGACTGATTATATATGGAAAAGGCCTTCAGCTTCTTGTAGCTTGTTTCATTTGGGCATATATGAATTTCTAGCCTTTGAACTCCCCTTGTTTGACAAAGAATGATTGGCTGAGGTTGAGACCTTAGACCCCGGTTGATATGTTATTTCATTGAGTTTGCTTCTTTGCTTCGTCTGGACCTTCTTTGGAATGGTGGGATGTGTATTAGCTCGGATCTCCCATGGCCGAGCAGCAATCCACCTCTCCTTCCAGCTCCAACCCCAGTTCTCTTTGTCAAGGCTGTATGAAGCCGGATTTAGATCTAAGATGGAATTGGCCCTCCACTGCAGATGGGGTTCACCATTAAATGACATAACAGAAAAGTCACAATTTTCCTTTAAAGGCTTTGTTATTTGCAGACAAAAACAGGAACTGATTTCATGCTGATAAAGAACTCTTATTTGTCAACAGGTATAAAATATACCCTCTTTACCAACTGATTTTGATCTTCTCAGCATTGATTTATTTGCTCAGTTTGCTTCATAATTGGTAATAAATAGGTACATTTGGCTGTTTGATGTGTTTTCACTCATCATTGTGTTTAATTTTCATAATAAAAAAGGATATAAGCGAAATGGTTTCGTACAAATTAAAAAATGGCCAAAAGTAAGCATACTCATGTCAATCAAAAAGGAAAAACAGCTTAGTGATTTAATTCAAGATAATAGTAATGAGTGCTACAGTTTATATGAAAGAGACAGAAAAATAAGTGAGTAGTGATCTAAGACGAGACAATTCTTTAATGATATAATAATTTGAGCACGCAATAATTTAAGAGTAAAGTTCCGTTAAGAAATCTTGTCAATAAACAAACATTTAATATGAGATAAGTAAAGTCAATTAGTGATTTAATTCATTGAATATTATCTCTCAACTTTCTTCCTTATTTTATCTTGGTCCTCAAACTTTTTAATGTTTTGTTCAGTACCAAGTTAGAAGGTTAATTTTGATCTTTATCATCAAATACTTTAAATATTTTTATAAAAAAATTTGCTTAATACCATATAGACTTGCGTTTTAGGTCATTTCTCCAGTCTAGCATTAAATTCAAAACATGTGGCTTGTGAGTTTTATTAAATACAATGCAAAATATTTAACAATGAGCCCCAAAACAAACTATAAGTATTTATGAAAAATTGGAAATTATCCCAGAAAAATAGAAGATACAAGAGCCAAAGGAAAATGAGGGTTCAACTTTTTGGACCAATATAAAATTTAAATCCGAGAAAAGTTTTTTCTAAGGTCAGATTACAACTAAGCAATCTTTTACCACCCAAAGACATTGAATAATGTATTAAATAGGGTTTAAAGTTCATTAATGATTTATGATTCAAAACCACTCACTACTTAAAAATTAATAATTAACTTGTTTGGCAAGTTAGTGAGAAATTCAAACTTTTAAATTTTTGTTAAATGCATGTCTTAGTTGAGATATATGAGATTAGAGATTCAGACTTCTAACCTCTGAATTGAAAATATATGTTTTGACCAAGTGAATATGATGAAGTTAGGAAAATTACTACGGTTGACTAGTATTTCAATATTTTCAAGTGTCTTAACTATTTTCAATGAAAGAAAAAATAATATTGTAAAGAACAAATGATGAGCAAATGTTAAGAACCAATTCGTTAAATCTATTGTTTTCTTCATTTTTCTAGTATATGTATAAACGTTAGGTTTCAACTTTCTATAACTGAATGAGTATAATTCAATTCAGGCCCATGTGTGATTGATGAAGCATACCTGATGAGAGAATGCATACGCCATAGCACGCTCCCTTCTCACAGCAGCTTCTTCTCGATGCTGAATCTTGAAAAGTATTTCCTCCTTTGTTTCAGATCCACCGCACCATTCTACCTGTGATGGTTGAGCATCACACAACAGATAATGTTATGTCTTTAGTAAATTGACAATTGAGTCAAGATAAACGATACTCTTCAGCTACAAATCAAGTACTTGAAAGAAACCCTAAAATTTTCTCCCTGGAGAGTGGAAGAATGATAACTGTAATCAGAAGAAACATGTTCTTTAAGTCATTAATTAGATTTCAAATTTTGACTAAGATTTTAAACAGAAAAATTAAACGTTAAAAAAGGTGACCATGCAAGCTTATTTAAAAAATAAAAACAAATAATGAAATAAAAAGAGTACCAAATGAAAATTTAAAAAATTTTAAATAATATTTTAAAAATAGCTCAACAGTAAAATATTATATAAAATGGCTAAAAACGACTAATTTGGAAAGATTTTATGGATCCTAGATTGTTGAAGTAGATATTAAAAAGAATCCCCTGATTTTCTTTAATCGCTATTAAGCAGTGGATTATAAATGAGTAAACAAAATAAAATATAGGTGAGTTAACAAACAGAATATTTCATAACTATGCTATTTCCCATACAATTCCTATGTAAGCATGACCGTTTTAAGCAGCAACCAAAGCAATGATAACGCTGATCTCCTAAGATTCGAACAAACCCGAAAGGATTTTGTTCAACTTTCCCAGTAGAAAATGAGTACTCAATCAGAATATTAAAAAATTCATGGAAGACAGTTAATGGCACTTACTTCAAGTTCATGAATTTTAGCCTCAAGCTTCAGCTGATTTTCCTGTTTCTTTTGTTTGACTCGATATTCTGTGACCATACAGAGTCTACGTGTTCTAATTTCTTGCTGCATTCTGCTCCATGAATGAATGAAGCTTAACACTTGTTTTGTAGCCGTTTCACCTTGAATTAGAACCTGGCACCTCTCTGGCCCTTTCGAATCATGTACAATCTTTCTGGCCTGGAAGACAAAAGATTAAACCATCTCATAAAAAATGATCGATTCATTTGTTATTACCATCGAGGTACATGTCTGTATAACAAATAGATCATAGGTAATGTTGGAATCTTCTTTGGTTAGTATAAATGTTGACCGCATCAGCATCATACAAAATTATAGGTTAGGCAATCACAAGTATTGTGGCCAACAAAGGCACAAAATGACAAGATAATACCTGAAGAACTCATTTTTAGATATGAATCTGGAAAAAACTGAACTCTAAATATGCCTGGAATGTAAAGACGTTGTTTCAGCATCACAAACAATAATATCTAAGTCGAGTGAAGGCAAGCCTCAATAAAAAGTTATTATGAATCAGAACCAAAGTAGTTGGATTCGAGATTCTTTGTTAGTTAGTTCACGAGATACAAGAAGATTATGACTTCGTTCTTGTTGCTGATATTGTTTGGATTGCTCTTCCTTATTCCATCGGTTAATCAAAAACCATGAACTGGGAAATGGGAATAACATTTAAAACAACGCCATTGAAGAATAACCAAAAGACAGTATACGAATCACTGATTCTGATCTCTGAAGAAGCAGCTCCAGCGTTTATAATTTATTGTAGGGGCATAAGTTAGCCAACAAATTGGATCCAAGGGAGCTGGAAATAAAGCAACATGGTAAAGCTACGGGAAGCAGCTCAATCGATCATCAGTGTGAGAAGAAAGCAAAATAGATAGGTAACAAATTATTAAGCACATTCAATATACCGTAAATGAGCGAAATGCATTTTGAATTCGAGTTGCAGCTAAATCTTCACTCTTCCCATTAGGGGAACCATTGGATTTTCCTGTCTTTCCGTGTACCTGACCCATGAACAAGACAGAGCAACTTACAATAACTGAAATTTTGATAAGAACAAGTGCAAATGTAGTTATTTGAAGAGGAGCATAAGTGGGGAAATGGAGAAGCGAGTTAAGAATTCGATAATAACAGAGACATCATATTTCACTAAGTTTTTGTTTAGAAAAATAATTTTTCAATCTCAATTTGTTCTCATGAGAGGTTCATTCAAAAGGAAAGCAAGAGACAGATAAAGCTTTAACAAACTACCACAATAACTGATGTGATTTTTTTTATGAGAAACAAATATTTCAGTGATATGATGAACAAGGTAAAACTCCAAGCAATAATCAATAAATTAGGAAGCTTATACCTCCAAATATTAGGTAGAGAAATCAAACGTTAAATTTAAATTTGAATAAGTTTCTCCTGGTTCTGTACTTCAGCAGAAGTTCGTAACCAGAGACGACGCACAAAATACAAGACTAAAAGCCAAAAAATTATTGAACTGAGTAATCTTCACAACCAACCTAATCAATTCCCTTTTTTATGCCCAAATAATGAGGTTCCTGCTAAGTTCCCAACAAAAAAAATATATATAAAACATTGCAATATACAAACATGCATGAAGAAATAGAGAACGATGAAAAGACTGTTACTATAGCCTTAATTCATATCTTCAAGAGAGAACAAATGAAAGAGAAAGCTTACCTGTTCTCCATTGCTTGAAACATGTTTCACCTTCCGTTGATTGAATATTGTCCAAAAACAACTTGCTGGACTCATCCGTATCCAACCAGAATGCTAATCAAAATGGAAAATGCAAAGTGCACAGATTAGAGTCTCATACTCCTACTCATCACAGAAATTTAATCAAATAGATTATATGCTCTACTGGAGAGTAAACAGGGCATGAATGCAGAAAAACCCGTGAACCACCAGACAAATCAAGATAATTGTTACAAAACCTAAAACTAATTCACAACCAAAACAAATAGATCCTTCTCATCATCACCATTAATCCTCCATTGCGTTCATACTTCATAGAGGGTTTGCAATGTAAGATTCGAAGTACGGTGCACAGAGATAAACAAAAACGAATGCTAATCAAAATGAGAAACAAAAAACAAAAGTTCATAAAAGTACAAAAGGTTCATATCCATATCCTTCGCAGACATTACAACAAATAGATTATGTGATTTCTGAAGTGTGACCAATGCACGCAATCCAAATGCCAGAAGAAAAAAATAACCATGAACTGATCGAAACCGTAATAAATAAGAAATGCAATACAAAAAACAACAAAAGCTTACCGGATGATTTCCCTTCCTCTATTGGATGGAACAAAAAATGTAGAACGATAAAAGACAAAACAATCTTAAAAAACGAAACAAGAGCTTACCAGTGGAGAAGCAACAGATAGCGTCCGGCATGGAGGGGCGAGAAGGAGTAGAAATAGAAGGTTAAGTAAAAGGCAAGAAAAGGAATAAGAGGAACAGAGAGAGGAGGCGTAGCACCATCAATGAACATGGTTATAGAAATGACAGCACAACCAAAACGAAGCCGCTGTTTCATCTCTGGAAGATGAAGGGTCACCTCTCCAATGGCGGAGTGAGGAAGAAGAGTGATAGGAGAAAAGAGGTCGCCATTGGAACTGAACCTTCTACTGTGCGCTGCCGCTAAATGCGTGGAAATAAAATAATTTTAATTTTTTAATAAATAAAAAAAAGAAATATATATATATATATATATATAATAACATTGGTCCCGGCGGGGCTCGAACCCGCGACCTTCGGCTCATAAGACCAACGCTCTAACCAACTGAGCTACGGGACCTTATTCGATATTGGTTCATCAGATAAAATATTTCAATTTTAATTATTATATTGTTTTATTAAATTTTAAATAGTATTTAGTACCTAAAATCTCAAACGAATAATTAACTTTGTGAACAAAATTTTATAGCATGTTTCTATTTTTTTTTTTCATGAGAATTTGTTATTTATTTATTGTAAAAAAATAATATTAATTGAACAATTACAGATTAATTTGAGATATAAAAAAAAAACGAGTAAAAAATATTAATATTTTAGGCATTAAAGGATAACTAATGTTTGTTTCATTAATTGGTGAAAAGAAAATGATATATAATCTTACCTAAATTATTGAAGGAGAAAGGACGAGAGTGCAAGTGGGCACGTGTACAAAAATAATTAATAGTAATAAACAGTAATATATATTGGTCCCGGCGGGGCTCGAACCCGCGACCTTCGGCTCATAAGACCAACGCTCTAACCAACTGAGCTACGGGACCATGTCTGATTGGGACATATCATTTATTTAAAATTAACAATTTGTTTAATTCAGTTATTTTTTAAAATTTCCGAATTTATTCTAAAAATGACCATTTATATTTTTATTATTATATTCTTTTATTAAAGTTTAAATAATATTTTAGTAAAAATATAAATTCGTACCCTAAACTTAATGCATGATTTTTATACGTAACTATCTTCCTCTATTTGTTTCGACTTATTTATGAATATTTATCTTTTATAAATATTATTGAAGTGATTTATTATTGAGTCGAAATAAAATTAAAGTGGGAATGGTTAAAATTTCGTTATAAACACAATTTACCATCATTCAAATTTTTAACACTAAGCATTTATATCAGGTTTCAAACGTCTCTTAACCTAATTAAACCTAACCCACAAATAAATCATACAATTATGCATTAAATTTGTTAATTGATTTTAATTTTGTTTAGAGTAATATATGATCGGAGATGAACAATAGAAGAAATTTCAGGGTCTAAATAGGAAGTGGACGAATTAGACAACCGAGGATTTGGGCGGGAAGAAATCGAAGAATCTTATTTATAGAGTTGATTCAACTTTCCCGAGATCATGCTATGAGGGTTTTGTACATTCCCCTCCCAAACCGATATGAAATCTCAAACCTGGTCAATGACGTGATCATGCAAAGACTCGGAAGTTCATCGAATGTACATAGTCGAACAATGCGCCTTGATTACCAAGTCAGTACAGAAGATGATAAAAGAAAGAAGTCTGTACAAAGTTTTATAAATACAACAGGATCCATGTTCTGGAAGCCAACAAATAAATGAGCTGGACACTTACTTTTTAAGTCATATATATATATATATATATTTATATGCAAATTCATATACAAAAGTCGCCAAAAGATCAGCTAACTGCAGTGATAGATAGATGGGTTGTAAGGAACAGCATACAGAGGTTCTTGATTTTAACTGCTCTGATAGTCATCGTTCCTTCCGATCGGTCGCCACTGCTTCCGATTTGCAGATGGGACAGACGTTCTTGACAAGCAGCCACTTCTTTAAGCAGCTTGCGTGGTACTCGTGCCCGCAATCGAGCGTTCCAACTTTCTCGCGGTTCTTATAGTGATCCTGTAAAACCAATGAGGATCTTCAAACTTGCAAGATGAAACTCAAAACCAGAGATGTAAAGAAGATAAGAGACTTTAATCTTTTACCTGGCAAATGATACAGTAATCCGCGTCCTGATCTAAACTTGAACCCTGCTCGTCCTCGTCCTCGTCCTCCTCCAGATTAACAACTATTGTAGGTGCTACATAGCTTCTCGTCTTTAATTGAGTTTTGATGATTTCCTCTGTTAATCCAGTGCTGACGTTACCGATTCGCTCTCCTAAAGCGAGAAGTTCCTGCATAAGCCCTTTTGTAAGTCGATGCTTGCTTCATATAGATCATTACAACCACCAATAGATTGGTTATCCCTGTGTTTGATTAAACCCATGCCATCTCCATATAAAATCAACAAATCAAGTCATTCTAGCAGCTCAGCTCAGAAACAGGATCCAGTGTTTTCAACGCACTCGCCTCGACTAAATTAACTATTCATGTCAAGTCATTCTATCAGCTCAGAAACAAGATCCAGTGTTTTCAACGCACTCGCCTCGACTAAATTAACTATTCATGTCAAGTCATTCTATCAGCTCAGAAACAAGATCCAGTGTTTTCAACGCACTCGCCTCGACTAAATTACTATTCATGTCAAGTTTGACAACTAAAACAAATAATTGAAAGTTGAAAGACAATAACAAACAATTTTTCTGAGTTCAGAACATTACGGATGAAACAAGTAATTTATCTAAATTCTAGCATAAGGATGAAACAAGTATGAAGTGTCAAAGTGTTTAGTGTGTGTCGAAAATTACGATCAATAACTTACCTCATAAGACATATCCTCTATATCCAATCGCATGTCCCTGTGATGGTCTATGGAATTTCCGACTTCGTACAAGTCTGGAATCTCCAGTAATGCAACTTCCTGTAAGTACCAGTTTGCTCATTTCATAAGCTAATAATGACTAAAGAAAGACAAGCTATTAAGAAGCAAAATGTGTTATACGAGGGAAGAAGTATTACATCAGCCTGCAAGAATCTCAACTGAGAAATGTTATGAGGTCTAGTTGTAGTGTCGGGAGCAACACCGGCTCGGGGAAGCCGGTGCAGCCCATGACCAGTAGGTGCAACTACTCCAGGTTGCCTACGCCCGATCTCCAGATTATGAGGATTCATAGTTCCATATGAAGAATTCAAGGGAAATCCATATAAAGCTGCTGTCACTTGTGGGTAGGACTGGAAATTGTGGCCTCTAATTCTTTGCACAACTGCAGATGGGTGATTGTGAATGTGGTGGCCATGGTTAATGGAAGGATGTTGGATATTTCTAGAATTCCTGTTCCCTGCTGTTTCGTGATATCTATGCACGCCGACGTTCATGGTTTCCAGCAAACCTCCATTCGTATTCGTTCCTGTCGAATATTATAACAGAAGGCTTACATAAGAGAGGTTTTTCACAATTCAGTAATGTATACATATGCCATTTTAGCTTGGCTCAGTGTTCCAGCAATTATTTACACAATCAAAAGCCATCACATGATACGTAAATTTTTCAATATATGATCCCTAAAGTTCATAACAATTGGAGGTTGAGGTGTAGTTTGAGAATGCTGTTAACATTAACACAGACAGGGTCGTAATTAGAACCAAAAATAGATATAAGAAAAGATACCGTGCATGAACGGTGCAGTAGACGTCTGATTCCAAGAAGAAGCACTTCCATTGCCACAATTAGCCTGCAAGTGTTGGTCTAACCAGAAAGTAGAATTTGCAGGCTGGAGGTGTTGACCCCTATTATTTCCAAGAGTTGAAAGATTGTGGTCTGGAGGTAGAACAGGGTCATGCCTAGTTCCACTTGATCCAACTCTAACGCTACTCCGAGGTCCACTCCATCTACTCTGAGGCAAGGGGAAAGATGATGCTTCCACCATAGCAACCTCGTCCGGATGCCTTGAATTCGACAAATGCACTGAAGAACTAGAGCTGGCCAGACCGTTCAAGTGTTGAACGTTCCCAGGAATCCCTTCTGTAATTTTTCTCTTGCGTGGATCGCTAACTTCATCTACAGAATACGAATTCCTACCATAGCCATCAGAAGAAGTTTGAATAACCCCATAATTGCTAGAGGATGGCAAATGGTCGTTCACGTTATGATTTAGGGGTGCAGGTAATAACCCGTTACTCGATGGCAGAGTAACATAAGAGTAATAATAATTTCCAGGAGCTGGAGTGCTTAAACCTAAACTATGATGATGTTGAACACTACTGTACTGATTTAAACCATGTAACATTGAGCCATCATAAGGATCGGGAAGATAATGCGCCTCGGGATTCGGTGCATTCCCTGAAGCTGTAACCAAGGAATGCATACTATGCTGAGGGAGGTTAGATATGCCTGGCAGAATGACAGATGGCTCGGCATGAAAATAATTCTGACCGAGTCGGTCCATTTCTAAATCGACCATCGGACTAGTGTGTGGTATTCTCTGCCTCATGTTGATAATGAAATTAAAAGATATAGGAAAGTTATCTGCTCATGAAAGGAAGAAAAATTCATTATGAGAAAACTGGACAACTTAGTATTAAAATGCATATCTTCACATTTGACGTCTAGAAAGTCAAAAAATATTTAATATCTGAGACAGGCGTTCCCGAAGTAGAAGGAAAATATTTCATATCTAGACGACTGAAAGACGATTTAACTGATGCAAATGCATTTTTTCAATAAATGAGAAGATTGTTAGAAGAAACATTATATTTCAAAACTTTCAAACAACCCTAAAGAATATAGATGGTAAAGTCTGAAATCAATAACTACTTCTGGCTAATAGTTTAATACTTAATTACCGGTGCTTACGTAGTAAAATTTGAGTTGGAATTTCATTAACTACAACTTGTATAATATACTTGATATTTAGAAAAATTTAGTGGAACAGTGTAATAGCCAAAGCCCACCGCTAGCAAATATTGTTCTCTTTGAGCTTTTTGTTCTAGGCTACCCTTCAAGGTTTTAAAACGCGTCTATTAGGGAGAAGTTTCCATACCCTTATAAGAAATGCTTCGTTCCCCTCCCCAACCGATGCGGGATCTCACTAGCATAATCGCTGGCATAGCGCCAGTGTCTGGCTCTGATACCATTTGTAACAACCCAAGCCCACCGCCAACAGATATTGTCCTTTTTGGACTTTCCCTTTCGGGATTCCCTCAAGGTTTTAAAATGAGTCAGCTAGAGAGAAGTTTCTACACCCTTATAATGAATGTTTCGTACCCCTCTCCAACTGATGTGGGGTCTCATAGTCATTTTAAGAACTAATATTAATGCCCATAAACCCGGATTAAAATGTTAAAGTCAAGTAAAATTGTCTGTTGTAAAAGTTATTAGTTCATAAACATATAAAAGTTAAGCTGTAGAGGCAAACACACATCTACTGCTAAAAAACTAAGGGTGAATGAGATGGAAAATATAGCAAAAAACAGGACAGAAATCAAGGGATAACTGGGCAAGCAGATCTATTATTTGTAACAAAAATGTCGAAGACAAGTATGATAGCTCCACCAAAAAGAAAGTTTTCGGAAATAAAGAATTGAATGATGCTTGTCTCTAAACCAGAAACGAATAGCAAAAACAAAACTCAACTTCTGGATGAGGATTTGAACGGATGGAATATAAAAGCAGAAAATAGAAGATATCGAGGGCAAAGGAAAATTATCGACTAACCAACACTCCCTTTCTAATCTGAGGAAGAAGAAGTGAATAAGAAGGTAGAACAGACGTCGTTATTTATGTTTGTTCGAATTTTCCTAACAGAGAACGAATAATTCCATTACAACTCCCAGGTGCAGGACCGAGCGCCCACTTTTCCAATAGTAAACGCAACCCATTGCAGAATATCAGAACAATACCAAATGACAGTAAAAAGAAGGGGAAAAAAAACATCTCCTCTTACTAAAACCTTGGAGCCTAAATTCGACATCAAACCACAAAACCATAGTTGAAAGTCGTACCCACCCATTCAAACATATGGTACACGTACAACGTCTACCGAGTACCCACCAGCCACATTAAGAAACTCCAGAAATAACCTTCGAGTTTAAAAGCTAAGGTATCCAACTAAGCATAAACATAAACTTAATCCACCTATTCAAACTCCTGCAGAGAATCTGATAGCATAGATATTCCCCTCTACAGCCAAGCATTCTATGATCGCTCAACGAAACTCATAACACCGAGATTAACGTGTCAGTGATCATGATTCAAAAAAGAATCAATCAGAAACAAAAATAAACAGTAATGAAAAACATCCTTAAGCAAAACTTTACTTCGGTGAAGGTATTTTGTTCAGTAAATCTGAGCTTTCTCTTCAATTAACCTACCTCCTTCACATCCAGATTCAAATCATCCATACGAACACAAACCACCACATATGGGAAACAATCAAGCTTAAAGATGTCAAGGCCGGTAAGAAGAACCATAAAAAATTAATTAACGAACAGTTCAATCCATTTACTGCTAAATCAGTGCCCTACCAGTAGTCTCACGAAGAACATGCTGCTAATAAACTCAAAATTTTCTTCATAAAAAATTCCAGATACTCCCTCAGTTCATAACCATATCGTAGTTTAGGGAACAAAAAATAAACAAAAGAAGATAGATCGCGAAGTTCTACGAATTTCTTCGCGAATCTTCAAAGGCTCGCACCAATCCAACAAGAAAAAGAAAATTCCGAGACGATTAGGGCCGATAATTAGGTACCTTGGAGTCATGAACAAATTTTGTGATCAAACGCGTCTGGACTTCAAAGACGATTGAGCCGATGAAATACCCATACAAATTATCACCGATGCCTGAAAAAATCATAGAAAATACTGGATTTCATTACCAAAAAAAGAGACGTAATGAATCAAACATCGAAAATCCACAAAAAAAAAAAAAAAAAAAAAAAAAAAAAAAAAAAAAAAAAAAA
>NW_019268550.1:2118178-2136336 GCF_002738365.1 Cucurbita moschata | reverse complement strand
AAAAAAAAAAAAAAAAAAAAAAAAAAAAAAAAAAAAAAAAAAAAAAAAAAAAAAAATCCATTACATCAGCGATGGGGAAGAACCCTAAAGCTCAAAATTGCTCAAAATTACTCAAAATTAAGAACAATCAGCAGCAGTTGTTACAAATCAAAATCAGAAATGATAAATTCCATTACAAAAGGGAACCGACCAGAGGCAAGAATGAATTTTTATTTTTTATTTTTCCTTTTTGAGGAGAGAGAAAGAAGAGAGAGAAATGATGAATGTCCTTGTCTTTTTATCGCTCGTTCTCCTCTAATTTCTGTGCATTACATTATAACGAACCCTTTCTTTTCTCTCTCTCTTTTTTTTCAACTTTTTTTCCCCTTTCTTTTAACCGTTAAATTGTTGGGTCCGTGAGCTTCCTGTTTCTTTCCTCTAAAAACAAAATTAAATATATATTAACAAAACATTATTTATATATATATATATATATATATATATATGCAGTAAAAGTGAAGTATATTAATAAATAGATATGACGTTCAAATGAGTGTAATTAATAATATTTTTTAAAATTTGATAATTACGTGTAATTAGCTTGAAACAATTATAATTAGGTGACGTTCTTTGAGTAGGGGTATACATGGGCTGGTTGGGTTGGTGACTCGAGCCACCCATATAAAGTTCACAACCTCACCCATCACGGTTATGTATGTTTAGCTCGAAACACTCCTAATTGAACAACGTCTTTCTAGTAGGGGTATTCACGAGTTGATTGGGTTGGTGACTCAAGTTGCCCAAATAAAGCTCATAACCCTACCCAACTGAGAGTTGAGCAGAGCTATTTTTTTTAATTATTAAAAAACTATATATATATATATATATATATATATATATTATTTTGATTTAAAAAATAGAAATTATTATATTTTATACGTTTATAAATGGTTTTATTGACACGTGTTTGAAGGTGTATATGGTTAGGGTTATCCAAATAAATATGGATGTTCGTGGATAATATTTGTTTAATTATTTTATATCGGTAATATATAAGTTAATTTAATAATTAAAAGAAGGTAATTTTGAGATAATTTAATTTATTCCTCAACCAATAAGAAGCACACACGTCACATTAACAAAATTGACAAGAAATAAAATGGCCTCTAGGGTTGAAGTTCATTATTTTTCTTAAGTGGGATTAAATTAGGTATTAATTATGTGCCAATCATAACATGACACGTGGGATTGGGCAAAAAGACCAACCAACCCCCGAAACTTTTATAGAGTTAATATCACTATTGATCAAACCTTAATAATTAATTAGTATTTTAATAATAAATATATTTTTTCTTTTTGACCTAAAAATAAGCGAGCTATCTCGTGATCTAAGTGAGCTACTTTATGGCACGTGTTGCATTGTGATGAAGATGATATTACAAGACAAGGGCATCGAGTATCTTCATTTAAGAACGAGTTTTCGAAAACAATGTTTAAAAAAAATACCTGAACCTTTAATTTTGTTTTATTAATATTTTTAAAAAAATTAAAAAACACTTTTAAAAAAATTAGTTAAAATGTATTTTTTAAATAAAAGATTATCCATTTCTATTATTTTTTAATTTCTTTTAAAGTTTTGAAAAATAAAAAATAAACATTATTTTTATTAATTTAACTAACTATTAAATTTTAAAAATTTCCTAAAAATGATTGAATTTGGATATATGAAGTGTTTGACATATTTTTTATATTTAAAAAATTAAGAAACATATTAGATATATATAATAAATAAGTAAATAAAAGATATCCAAAGGAATATTCTTTGAGTGCAAATGTTGGGAATTGGATCCATCACTATCCGTATGTAATGGTTTTTACTTCTTTGTGGGCCATCGTTCCATTAAATTTATTTGTTTATTAATATTATATATAAATAAAAGTAAAAATTTAATTAAAATACACGGTTCGATTATTATAATTATTAACTTAAAAGTAATTTTATATTGGATAATTTTTTGAGATTTTTTTTTAAAGCATGAGAGAGAAAACATAACATGCTGAAGTTATTTGTATTAGTCTGTATTGATAGTCTTTACTCTTAAAAATGACAAATAGATAACGTAGTCATATCTTTAAATTTTGGCATGTAATTTTAGAGTAGGATTAAAATATATATATATATATATATAATTAAGTAAAATATTTAAAGTATTTTCAATTTTCGACATATGCCCAAACTACCCTCTTGCTTTTCATAACTTTGACACTCGACTCCCATGGTCGTCCGCGTAACCCTTTTGACCATTTGACCAAAATTTCGGTCAAAATTGGAACATTTTTAGGCCGGTCAAAAGTTTATTATTCCCAAAGCGTGAACATTATTATTATTTTTCCACAATATTAAAATTGAAAAAATAGAGAGTTTAAATTTTGATTCCAACCACTTTTTAAAATTTCAACTTAAATTCTTCCCTTTAAAGTATGTCTAATTTTAAAATATGTAATATTTTTTTTTTCATATAATAATTTCTCAAATTATAAAAAAATATATATTTATTTGAAATACTAAATTTTATAATTTAACCAATATTTTATTATTACAAAAGAAGTTTCAATATATCTTTAAATTAGACTTTATTAATTTGAAATTAATTTTTTCCAACTTGGATTAATTAAAAATAATTTATATTAAAAAATACACAAAATATATTGAAAAATTAATATATATTTATATATATATAGATTTGATTCGGGCAACTTTTTGATCGACCTAAAATTTTGAGATTGGTTTAGTTGGCTTCCAGAATCAACGGAATATAGTTAACTATTTTGGATTGGGTTGAGTTCTCGAGTTCAATTTTTTGACGGTACAAGAATGTGTGGAGCTCATTATGTTCAAACTTGTAAAAAATAAAAAGGCAAGCAATAGAAAACGTGTATACATATATGATTTTTTTTTTTTTCAAAATTTAATTGAATTCAGTTCCGGTTAGATTGAATTCACCAAACAAAATCTCAATCTGCAAACTGAACCAATTTTTCAGTTCTAAGATAATTCAATCCAACCCAAAAAAGAAAAGAAAAAAAAAATCTAATGGGTCGGATAGTACGAGTTATTTGGGTCATTTTGAACACTCCTACCAATAAAGAACGAATTCAATTTGGGTTAGGTTGGATGACTAAAACAAATCTTTAACTTGTGAACTAAACCAAAATTTAGATTTTACAAAAATCCGACCCAACCCAACACGAACAAAAAAAACATCCAATCGGTTGGGTAGTTCGGGTTCCTGGGTGATTTGTGAACAAAGAGAATGACAAAAACAAAAAATACAGAACTTTTTCAACCTTCAAGTGATTTGACCACAACTCTTTACTGAACTACACACACAGTCCTCATCTATCACCTTCAAACCTTCATATTTCTAGGCTCCCTCCAATCTGCGACAAGCTCAATCAAAATTCCATCTCTCTAAAGTTTTCAGTCTCCTCCATAGATTATTCCTCTGGTTTTCGAGGCGTATTCTTGTTGCCGTATATCGAACCAGTTTCCTGGGGATCGGGAATAGGTTTCCTCTTCTCAATATACCGATGAGGATCCGCAGCTGCAAGAGCAGCCCTTTCCTGCTGCTCACGTTTGAGGTCTTGGGAGGGCTTGACCCAAAGGAAGTAGGCGAGGGTTCCGGCGACGACCCAAGAAGCGAGATTGGCGCCGCCTCTGAGACCGCCCATCGAATTGCCGATGAGGGACCTGACATTCCCTAATGATCTTTTCCAGCTGCTAGCCATTCTAGGGGGAGAGAGAGATACCAAACCAAAGAGGAACCAAGGAAGATTTCAGAAGTGAACTCCATTTCAATATACTTGATCTTCAGAAATATTTTGTGGACAATAATTTTACAAACTAATACCAATGCCCATAGACAAAGATTACAAGGTTAGAATTAGGTAAGCATATCCGGTGATAACTAGGTGTAACGTCTGCTGCTAGTAGATATTGTCCTCTTTGAGATTTCCCTTTCGAGCTTCCTCTCGAGGTTTTTAAAACTCGTCTACTAGGAAGAGGTTTCCACACCCTTGTATAGAATGCTTCATTCTCCTCCCCAACCGATGTGGGATCTCACAATCCACCCCATTGGGAGCTCAACGTCCTCGCTGGCACTCATTCCTCTCTCCAATCGATGTGGAGATCTCACAGACTAACTTTCTTACCCGTGGAAGAAGTAGAGAACAAGATGGTATAGAGCAGACAATAAACTGGCATGTATTCGATAGACATTGGTTGGAGAGGGGAACAAATCATTACTTATAAGGGTGTGAAAACCTCTACCAAGCAGACACGTTTTAAAAACCTTGAGGGAAAGCCCAAAGAGGACAATATCTGCTAGCGGTGGGCTTGGGCTGTTACAGATATATTCGATGCTCGAGTTTTCCTAACAAGGAATGAATAATTCTATTTCAACCCCAAGTGCAGAGACAGAGAGTTTTCATTTCCATAGTAATAGCACCCCCTCTTAGCAGAATTTCAGATCAATAGCAAAATGACAGAGTAAAAAAGGAAGGAAACAAATATCTCCTCTTACTAAACCCTCAAAGCAGAAGCGAACATTGGATTAAAAACGACTCTACCGATACCGAGAAGCCCCTGGCCATGAAAGAAACTCAAGAAATAATCGTTGAGTTTATATACCAAGCTAACCAACCATGCACAAGCATTAGCATACACTTAGTCCACCCATTCTGTGAGATCCCACATCGGTTGGGGAGGAAAACAAAGCATTCATTATAAGGGGTGTGAAAACCTCTCTTTAGTAGACACGTTTTAAAAACCTTGAAGGAAAACCCGAAAGGAAAAGCCTAAAGAGGACAATATCTGCTTACGGCAGGTTTAGGCCGTTACAAATGGTATATGAGCCAAACACCGGGCGATGTGCCAGCGAGGACGCTAAACCCCGAAGGGACACAAGGCAGTGTGCCAACAAGGACACTGAGCCTCGAGGTGGATTGTGAGACCCCACACATTGATTGGAGAGGAGAACGAAACATTCTTTATAAAGGTATGGAAACCTCTCCCTAGCAGACACGTTTTAGAAACCTTGAGGGGAAACCCGAAAGGAAAAGTCCAAAGAGGACAATATTTGATAGCGGTGAGTTTGGGCCGTTACACATTCAAACTCCAACAGACAATCTGATAGCACACATACACCCCTCTAAAGCCAATTCTTAGAATTCAAGGACTCAGTTCTACAGCCTATACAGCCTATAGAACAGATCCTTTTCAAGTAAGGTCGTTCTACGGCCAAGCATTCTTTGATCTCTTGAGCAGAGTCATAGCACTGAGATGAATAAATGATCATGATACGAAACAAAAATCAAAGCAAAACTCTACTTGGTTAAGGTTTTTGTTCAGTAAACCTGAGCTTTCTCTTCTCTCAACCCGCCTCTTTCACAAGCAAAATGTTGTACAATGTAATTCATTCAAACCCCAGCTCTAACATCCAGAATCCAATAACCCACACGAGTAAAAACCACTAGAAACGGGAATTTTCTAAGCAATCAAAGCACAAAAGATACAAAGAATCATAGAAGAACATTTCAAATAAGACTAAAATCGTAACCAGAGCATTTAAATAAACCTAGATCGCAGTTCTTCCCGAAATTCCTCCCTAATCTTCAACGGCTCCCACCAATCCAACAAGAAACAAATAAATTCCCAGGAAAATCTGAAGAAATACGAAAGCATAAAGACAAAGCGCTATGAAACTAAATTCAAGTACCTTGAATTCATGAACAATTACGATTACAGCCGACAATTATCAGCGAAGCCTGCAAAAAATTAAATAAAAAAGTGAATTCCAGTACGAAAATCGCACCAAAAAAAGGATCGTAATTAAACACTGAAAATCGACAAAACCTTTTACGTTTGCGATGAAAGGAAACCCTAAAGTTCGAAACCAAAATCAATCGAGACCAGAAACAGCAAAAATTGTATAAAATGGATACATTTTTACCCTAAATTTTACCACCAGAAACTCTAAAATTAATGAACATACAGCAAACATCGACATACCTATTATTTTCGTTCATATCACAAACCCTAATAGGATTTATTTTCCTGTGTTTTTCTTGTTCTTTGAACTCGTGTGGAATTGAGAGAGATCAATAATTTTGGTTTTTGACATATTTTAAATGAAATTAAATTAAAAAAAAAGGTTAAATATTAACTAAAAGTTTAAATTGATTTATTCGCGAAAATTAAGATTAAAATTGATATAACCGTCACCCGCTATAAAGCAATTTGTTCCCTTATAATTGATTCCACTTTTTTTTCCATGAGTTCGAGAAGTAAGAGAACAAACAAAAGAATCAAGAACAGGTACAACCGTCTTTATCATGAACGGTTTATCGTACCTCTATTTATGAATGAACCAGCAAATTAGGTAATTGAGTCATAATAACTGGTTTGCATTGACGAGTTGACGCCAAATTTAATTACATAGACAGTTTATAGCCCGAGATCCCACATTGGTTGGATAGAATAACGGAACATTCATTATAATGGTGTGAAAACCTCTTCCTATTAAACACGTTTTAAAATCTCGAAGGGAAAGCTCAAAGATTGGGTTGTTACAAATGTTATCAGAACCAGACATTGGACGGTGTGCCAGCTAGAACGTGAGCCATATACTAAATCGACATTAAAATAGATATTATATATTTACCAAATTTAAAAGTAATTGTTATAAATTTATAAAGGGAAGGATTTTTAAAAATTTTAATAATAAAACACAATAATGGATAAATTCAGAAGTAAAGGACTAAAAAAAGATTTTAAACATTTAAATTTTATTTTGTGCGAAAGTACAAAATGGTCCTCCATTTTCCATGCAAGGGTAGAATTAGTTTGAGGTTTTTCTGTAGTTATAGAATTAAGTTGGGGTTATTTTCGTAATTAGATAATGAACGTTTAAATTTCAGATGTCTATAAATACCACCCCCTCCCTCAATGCCTTGTACCATTCTTCAATTCGGCCAGCGACTCGTTTGCGGAAGAGAACGCTAATTCCTCGCAATTCGATCAGCGATCTGGTATGGCTTCTTTATTCTCTCCTCTCTTAGGGTTTGTAGTTCTAGGGTTTTATTAAGCCTTCGTCTGGCAGATTATTGTGCCTTTTTCGTAATGCCTGCAATTTAGGGTTCTACTTGTTGTCGTATATTATGGTTTTCTTCCCGTTCTTTTGTAATGTCGACGTTTTTTTGCGTTTTTCGTTGCGGTTGGTTATTCTTATTGAATTTGGTTGGTGGCGTGGTGTTGCTCTTATTGAAGATGGGAGACATTGTTCGAGTAACTTGTAGCTATGCTATCTGTGGCGAAAATGGAAATTTTAGTTATTGTTTGCTTTTGGTTATTTTCATAGACGGTGAGTTTCTATGATTCTTTAGGGTAGTGAAACTTGCATCTCTCGTACGATTTTACTTAATTGCGGCAGTTCATGGATTGGGTATGAATTTTTTGGATCAAGAGGACGGATGGTGAATATGAGTTTTTCTGTAGGAGGATTGGTAGCTTATTGACTGTGCTTGATATCCTTTAAAGTTTGATTACAACGCTCATTTTGAAGACTGATTGATGGTGATATTGTTTATGGATGTGAACAGACTCACGCCACAAGAAATGGGGAAACGAAAGTCAAGTGCAAAGCCCCCACCTAGGAAGAGAATGGACAAGCTTGATACTGTTTTTAGCTGTCCCTTCTGCAATCATGGAACCAGTGTTGAATGTCGCATGTAAGTTCGCAATTTGCATTTGGTTCCTCTTGGGTTCTTGTAACACGTGAGGGAGCGATTTGTTTGAAGGATTTTTATATTTTGTGGCATATGAAAACGCTGGAATAGTGAATATGTATAATACCAATAACTTGTGTCCTGGATTAGTCTCTCAGTTTAGGTGCCTTATTTGTTTGGCATTGTAACGAGAGTGTTTGTATGGTTTTAGTGACATGAAGAACCTGATTGGGGAAGCCTCCTGTGGGATTTGCCAAGAAAGCTTTAGCACAACTGTTACAGGTATTCTCTTTGAATCTCTTATTCCACGAGCGTTCGTTCTGTTTTCATTATCTGTTGTGTGTGTTTTACTTTACGCTTCATATTATGTTGTGGCCTGTAATTCAAGCAATTTAGGATTTTTTAAAAGAATATGTTTAATGGGTATTTTTCTGTTCTACTGGAGCAATTTTTGTTTGATCCGAACCTTAAATAGTGCACGGGACTGTGGGATTATTCTAGGGAACCCCATTTTCTCTATCCTCGAAATAGATGAATGAATGGAAGATTTGTTATGCAGTTGTCCCACCTTCCATCATCAATAGGCTTTTATTCCTGTTGTAGAGAAGTCTATCACATGAAAATGTGTAACCAAGTGTAAGGCATCATGTATGATTTAGGTGGATTTACTCGTTTTCGTGTCGAAGTCTCGACTTCCAACTTGTTATACTTATGCACTAATATTTCATTTGGTTTGTTTTGCAGCCTTGACTGAGCCAATAGATATGTAAGTAAAAATTAAACGCAACTGGTATATGTCGATATTGATGTTCTACAGGGCTTGGGTTGACATGACATTGTTTTGATCAGATATAGCGAATGGATCGATGAATGTGAGCGGGTCAACAACCCTGAAGAAGACGATGGTGCTTAGAGGGAATCATCGACAATGCTGCTTAGAGGGAATCATTGGGGAAGGTTGAAGTTTGCCATTTTTCTACGAGAACGAAGCTTGCTCGTTCGAACGTTCCTTTTACGAATCTTAATTAATAGGGTGACTTACCGGTAGGTATAACAACACTCTTACCCTCGTAGCAGTATAGACAAGCATGTATGTATAATAGTATCATATTTTTCCTAGTTTGTGTGAATTTTCATCTATGTGCAAATGAAGAGTGGGTTTGTGAACCATCCTTTATTATTACTAATAATTCAACCTTCTTGTAGATGAAATATTAACGGACGTTCGTTCCTTCATGCATAAGACTTTTAATATAGTTAATACTGGTTTCTCCCTTGATAGTTGATACTGATTCCTGTTAGAGTATATGGCGTTTTATCATTGCTAGTTAATGTTATCGATATTTATGAATAACTTGGAGCTCGTTTGGATGACTTTTTAAACGCTTTAAAATATTTTTATGTTCGTTTCCGTTGTCACGAGCTTAGGCTTATTTTAGTTACAAAAATTATAAAAAACATAAACAATTTGTCTTTTATACTCCTTGTCACAATCACACTTTTAATGGCAGCCGACTTGCGATTGTGCGGCACTCACTTTCTAACGACAAGTGAGCTAAACCAATTCGTGCGTCGTCTATGGCCAAGCGACGTATGCTCGAGTCTCTGGCAGAGAAGGTTTTAGAAAACGAGAGCAGAGAGAGATTTTTGAAAGAGACGTTATATAAGCAAGCAAGAGAGAAATAACAACGGCTTACAGTATATAACCCCTTGGATAGGGGGATATGACTAGTTGTCATGGCTTACCGTATATAACCCCTCACGGCTTACAGTATATAACCCCTTGGATAGGGGGATATGACTAGTTGTCATGGCTTACCGTATATAACCCCTCGGGTAGGGGATACGACTAGTTGTCAACTTCTCTTATGGCTTTCTATAAATTGATTGAATCAAGTGATCACTTACGACTAGTTGTCAACTTCTCTTATGGCTTTCTATAAATTGGGCTTTCTATAAATTGATTGAATCAAGTGATCACTTATTTTTTTAATTAAAGTAAAATGTTAATGTGTAAAATATTTATTTAGTTTTCAAAAAATAAATAATAAAAATAATTATGAAATTAAAATAAGTGGTTGTCTATATAGTTTTATGTTATGATTTTTTAAAAATAAATAAATTAAAATTAGTAGATAACTCATCCAAATCATATATGTTTAAATAGATAATAGTTTAATATTTATAGACATTTGGGATAGATATGAGCATGAATAATATATATTTAAATAGAAAAATAGTGGTATTTTAATTTATTTGGTACCCACTCCCTCGTTTAATTCACAATTTCATCAATTTCACGCATTTTCCAATCAAAATAATAAATTTATTTATTTTTAGAAACTTGTTCTTTTATTTCCCATATTTAATAAGATTTTAAAGTCATTTTAGAAAAATAAAAATGAAATAAAAACAATAACCCAAAATCTCTCTAAACAAAAATGTCATTATATATATCTAAAAATATATTACAATTAATACTTCTACACGTGCCCTGGATGCTACGTTCGTTTGTATATCGTTTATATTTTTGAGGTAACGTTCATTGTGTGAACGATTCTATTAGTTACATATCATTACATACCATTGAAAGACGATAGAACGTCAAATATTTTTCATTTTTTTATCGAACGATGTGCAGAGTGAAAATGATTCAAATTTATGTCAGTATAAAAACGAATCTACCCATATCATAACAAGACAAGATATGACTAATACTATTATTTATATGTCAGGAGTCAGAATCTCGATCTCATTTCATTTTTTGACCTCAACGACACTTGACGTGAGATAAGAGATGTTCAAACTTCTGATAAGAAAAAACTAGATTTATGACGAATGTATGAAAATACGATCAGATTCATACCAAAATCTCTATGGTCGAGTAGTTTAGGAACAATATTGATGGCAAGAATATGCTGAGATTTAGGTTTTTTTCTTTGGGACACACAAGTAAAGTTTGATATTTGGTACGAAATCACCTGGAAATTTTGTCTTGCACTCCGAAAAACGATGAATTTTGGGCTTGAATGTTCAATCTTTATTGCATAATATATATATGTGTATATATATATATACATATACATTCATTTATATCCGCTCAAAGATTTCCGAAAATAACGAATTTCATTTCTGTAGACGGGATCTTCAATTCTGCTCTCTTTTTCCCGGCACTTTTTTTTTTCTTCTTCTCAGTTTCTCTCTCTGCTTCTGCGATAGCGACGCCGAAATCAGAGAAACCACAGCGGAAGGTTTAGCTTATGGGTCGGCCTCCCAGCAATGGAGGCCCTGCCTTCCGTTTCACGGCTCCCGAGGTTTTTCTCCGCTTCTTCCTCTTCCTGTTCTGTATTTTTCTTATTTTGTCTCTCTTTTTTTCTTTTTTTTTTTTTTTTTTTTTTTTTTGCTGTGAATGATGCGTCTGTGATGCATTTTCGTTGCTGGAGTTGAAATTTTTTGTGGATTACTTCAATTTCTATGTCTATTGGCTTGATTGATTGTTTTTTCTTTTTGAAATTGTGCCTACTGATTATTGTGCTTGCTTTCTTTTGAACTAATTAATTGTTCCTTTATTTTGCAACTTCTATTGTTCTTTCTAACATTTTTTCCTGTTTCTTATTCCACTGGTAATTGTGTTCTATCCCTTTGAATTACGATTTCTCGTCCCCAAATTCCTAATCTGTAATTCGTTTGCTCTAATTGCACAGAATCGACGCTATGGTTAGTGTAGGTGTAGGTGTAGGTAGCTACATTTAGGTAAGAACTGCAGCGAGAGGGGACTGTGGGGCTTACTGGATAACGATAATTTGGAATTAGAGTGCCATTTTTAATGCAGTTGCTGGGAGTTAAACTTTTGGAGCATAGTTGTTGATAAAATTTGTTCCAGACCCAAACGAAATAGATCTATCCATCTAAATTTTTGTGGAAATTGTGTTGACCTTCTGCAGTTCAATCTGCAACAGGTTAATTAGTACATTCTTGATAAGGAATTGAATTTTTTTCGATCAAATAAAATTTTCTTTTCTTGCTTTAAGGCTCCTATTATAGTTGTTTCTAGGCGTTAAAGTCTTACAGGGTACACTTCCTCAAAACTTCCGGTGCTGTAATGTTAAATTCTTATTTTGTTCAAGGTTGCGGAGATGGACGCTATATTGCAAGCACACAATAATACCATGCCAGCTCGGGAAGTTCTTGTTGCCCTTGCTGAGAAGTTCAGGTGGGCATTGAGCAATAGGCTTACTGTTGTTTTTGTTAAATTTGAATTGATCTTCTTGTGTTTTTTCTATAAGACAAGGTTGAATAGTGAAAAGAATAATTGTTTATGTTGTTATAGTGAATCGGTAGAACGGAAAGGGAAGATTGCTGTGCAAATGAAACAAGTATAGTGACTTCTGTTCTGTACTTGACCTTGATATGATGATAGGTTAGTGGTGTTCTGCTGATTATTATTGTTATTTCTTAGGTTTGGAATTGGTTCCAGAATAGACGATATGCTATAAGAGCGAAGACAACCAAGGCTCCTGGAAAGTTAGCTGTCTCTCCAGTTGTCCAAATCGAGTCAACTCCCGTGAGAAATGTGCCTCAAACCACAGTTGTTCCTGCTCCTGCACCAGTAGGTATTAAAAAAATTTGTTATGTTTTTGAAGTTTTAAAATATTTTTGTTTTCTTATCCCGTTCTTTCTTTTTTATTTCATCTTTATTATGAGCTTATCACTAAAAGATCTATTCTAGTAAGGTATATGTGAGGCTTGGGGTTTGTGGCCCCTAGTCTTCATTTTAATTTCTACGTCCTTAATGAAATTACCATGTAAAAACAAATTTCAAATTGAGCTATGTTAGCTCTTTTGGTCCCTTTGCCGTTCTCAAAGCTTTTCGTCTAGCTCTCTTTTCCACCTGCTGAACATTCCCTCATTCCCCCAATACCCCCGCTTTTTCCTTGATTTGGAAGGTTAAGATTTTGAGGGTTATATTCTTTGTGTAGCATGTCTTACACGAGAGAGTTAATACTATAGACCACGTGTAGAGGGACTCTGCTCTCTTTTTCCTTGATTTGGAAGGTTAAGATTATGAAGGTTATATTTTTTTGCGTAGCATGTCTTACACGAAAGAGTTGACTATAGTCCATGTGTAGAGGGACTCTACCTTCTTTTGAATCTCAAGCATTAGAAATCCATGAGGTATTGTTTTTTCTTTTAAATCATGGGTTGACTGTGTTTATGTTCTGTGAAGAACTATAATTTTTAGAATGGCATGGTGTGGGTAGCTATCAAGCACAGATGCTTCAGTTTGGATAGCATGTGAACGAATTGTATGAGTCTGAACACTTATTGAACATTTCGACACACGTTAGATGCTTGAGAGTACATGTCACTGTCGAAAAATCGTTGGACACGTGAACTAAAGTGCTCATTTATCTATAAGAGAACAATAATAAACTTGAGAGGAAACACTGAACTTGTTTTTTTATGCATACAAGTGGGTAAGCATCATTGATTCTAGATTTGCTATTTTAAGATGATTCATATTAAAACATGCTAAGTTTGGTTTTATATGTTTATTTTTGCATTCAATTTCTGTACCAAATTCCAGGATCTGCAAAGAGTGCTTCAGAAAATCCATCGTTGGAGTTCGAAGCTAAGTCTGGGAGAGATGGTGCATGGTCAGTATAGTCTGTCTACAAATATGGGGATTTTGGTGTGAATTAGCTTAGCCGGTCTCCATGCTTTATTATAATAAACTTCTTCATGATACACGTTTTCATAATACAAGAAATTAATAATTGATTTTTTAACTGCTCGTATTTTCAGGTATGATGTTGCTACCTTTCTATCCCATAGATCTGTGGAAAGCGGTGACCTGGTAATTTTGCGCTCGTTCCCTCATTTTGTTGCCTTTCTTTCCTCTTCAGTCTACTTTCTGTGCGTTTTTCATTAAAAACAAACATGTAAGTATTAAGCCAATTAATTCTTGAACGACACCGTTCTTCGTTTATAGGAGAACATTACAATATGTGGTCATGTGATCACACTCCAAAGGATAACGAAGGCCTAATGTCAAGGGCTATTCGTTAGTGTGGTCATGGATTCAAAACCTTTTGAATCACATTCTCAATCCTATGAGTTCTCTTAGTATTTTATGATGTATGGTTCGGCGTGGTCGCAAACTAAAACAAAAGTTCGAATTATGGGAATTGTAACATTGTCTATAAAGAAATCTGATGTTGTGATTTCTTTGCTTTAATCAGACTGCCTGTATCACCTAATAAATGTTGTTTGTCAGGAAGTACTAGTCAGATTTTCTGGTTTTGGATCGGAGGAGGACGAGTGGGTTAATATCCGAAGGAACATTAGACCTCGTTCTTTTCCTTGTGAATCATCAGAATGCGTGGCAGTTCTTCCGGGTGATCTCATCTTATGCTTTCAGGTAAAAACGAGGCCTTTCCATCACCTTCTTGCAACCAATTCAGGATAATCTCTTTTACTAGGCCTGTCTATATTGCGCATATAATTGACGACTACCTTGTAAAACGACGCACTTAAGTGGTGCCCACAACGATCTGTTAACGTTCTCACAGCACATACTACCAGTTATAGAGAAACCTTTTTTATGGGTAATTTTGTGATCTTCAAAATATTCAGGAGGGTAAAGAGCAGGCACTTTACTTTGATGCCCATGTGCTTGATACACAAAGAAGAAGACATGACGTTCGAGGTTGTCGCTGCAGGTTTTTGGTCCGTTATGATCACGATCAGTCTGAGGTGTGGATCTTCTTTAGATTCTTTTGATCATTTCTATTCAGTATTGTTTAAGATTATTGATTTGTCTTGCTCTAAATTATTGTTAGGAAATCGTCCAGTTGAGAAAGATTTGTCGTCGGCCCGAGACTGATTACAGGTTGCAACAGCTTCATGCTGTAAATGAAGCAGCATCCACTGAGCCCTCAAAGTCTGGCGTGGATTCTGTACTGCTCAGCGGCCAGAGGATAAATTTTGAGGCAACACAAAAGCAAAATGCCAATATAAACGTCCATACCCAAACTAATACTCAGGAGGGAAGGAGTACTGAAACTAACAGTGCTCCAACCACACTCAACTCTGGTAATTCTGCAGCTAGCTCTGCATTCTCGAGTGGTATCGTGACGTCGAACTCTGTTTCTGGATTGTCGGCTGACAATGTGTCTGATGGGAAGTTACTTAGCTGACTATGAAAACGAATTTCTCAATCAGTCTAATTTTAACTGAACGTATCAATTTAAAATTTTGCCTGACTCGTTTATTTAGGATGAGTAAATACGTAGCGAAGTCTGTTTTTTGCCACATGTTTCGAAGTTTTAGGTTCGAATCCACTCGTTGTGAATGCTGAATGTTCTTGACGGATAAAAAATGCAGGAGTCACGCCTCGAGTCTAACAGGTCAGAGGCATCATCTCTCTTGTTTTACTTCTTCTCTGCTTATCTAGACAGGGTTCTACACTTAGCACACTGCTGACTGATGATATAGTTTACTGTTTAGTTTTCTGATAGAGCTTCGTCGACTACGACATATAAACTAATGATTCTGTAACAATCGAACGAGGATGCTCTTTGAGTTGAATGCCGCGCGAAAACTGGACTTGTTTGTGTGCCTCTTGATAAAGGGCACGTTACGTCAAACTTAAACACGCGCGCACACACACTCACGAACACATTCATATCAATAGTAATGCTGGTCTCCTAGCTTTAGTGACCCTTCTATGATCTCTGAGAAGGATATCTATTTAGGGATGTCAGCAAGGAATGAGGCAGTGAGGGAGGTGCTAAGGGAATGATTTGATATCTACCTGACGGGTTTAGGATTGAGGACTGATTGAATTTATGAACAGATAATACATCTCGATCGTTGAAAGTTCTTTGAGACAAGTAGATAATGTATCATGTTGTAGGGGAATGTCGAGCCATCAGGTGTTGAATCCAGATTTTAAATTCTAGTCTGAGTTTTGCATATGAAACGTTATTCTTACGATAGACATGATAATTTTGTGTTGGAAGTACTTTTGATCGAGACACTAGATCTTTTGAACAATCTTTACATAAAATAGGTTATTGAATTGATCGGTCAAGTCTCAAATCCTATTGTTCTGATCACCAATGAGTGTTTCTTTAAATTAATTTTTTGTCTGAGTTTGAGTTAAATCGAAATTAGGAAAAGAGCATCGAGAAATTTGCGAAAACAATGATTGAGTATGCTAAACATCAACAAAAGAGTCGGCAAAAATTAATTTTATTTTTCAACATTTATATTGGTTTTATTATTTAATCTATAAATTCGTTAATGAATCATCAATGTTTAAAATAATAATTGACGTTTTATTTATTAAGTTATGTATTCGAATTAAGGGTTTCAATTATTTATATAATAAAAAACAATCCTTCAAAATTCAAACAATGGCATTTTTCATTTTTCTAAAAATTGAGATATTAAAAATGGACAAAATTCTATATTTAATCTAAATAAAAATTTAATAAAAAGAATAATAATAATAAAAAGAAAACTACTTTTAATCCATAATAATAATAATAATATAATAATAATAATAAAAAGAAAAAAGGGTTGAGGTTCTTGAGTTGGTTCTGGTGGCAAGCTCTCATAAACCCATTTCTCCGTAACTGCGCGGATGGAAATTCAGACACGTCCACCTTCCTCTCTCTCTTCGGCCAAATCTGATTCTCTCTCCATTTCGCGAATGCTCTGATTCAATTTGATCTCAAGCAACAATGCGAGCTCTATTGCGATGTCGCGCCTCTGAATTCGAACATGGATCGCCATTTCTCGATGGATTTAGAACCATCGTCACCACTTGCAGAGCCGTGGTTTTGCCTCACTTTGGTGGTCCGGAGGTGCTCCAGCTCCGCTCTGACGTTGACGTCCCCAACCTCAAGCCTGATGAAGTTCTCGTCCGCGCGCGTGCTGTTTCCATCAACCCGCTTGATACCCGAGTCAGATTTCTTTGCCTTACTTCTTTTGTGTGTTCCTGTCTTAGAACTGGTTGTCTTGAAGGCAGTTAGAATGAGTGTTTGTTTCTAAATTTCACTGTTCTTGGTGATTTATTTATAGCGAAGTGGCTGTTCTCACTTTTATTTGACTCGAGATGAACTTCTTTTTGTTTCTTGTTTTTTTTGGTTAAGTAATGCTAGTAAGCTACCAAGTCATCCTTAGAAGGGTTTCATCCATGGAACATCTCAAGATTTGGTCAATTAGATGAAGAAAACTACAAGAATTTGACTGTTTGATTGTTGAATGTGATATCGAGTGGTCATGGCTTCCCATTTGAATCTTGTTTTGGTTTTCTTTGTGGTTGAAATTGAAACCTAAATGTATTTTAATTTTTGGGTTTCTATTGTTTCCCAGATGCGATCGGGTTATGGTAGCTCAATCTTTGAACCACTTTTACCGGTCATTTTGGGCCGTGATATCAGTGGTGAAGTTGCGGCTGTTGGTTCTTCGGTTCGTTCAGTAAGTGTTGGAGAAGAAGTTTTTGGTGCTTTGCATCCAACTGCTGTGAGGGGTACTTACGCTGATTACGCAATACTTTCAGCAGATGAATTAAGTGCTAAGCCAGGATCATTTACACATGTGGTAATCAATGAAGTGCTTCGTGATTTTGCTGAAGATTCCTTAATTCTCTTGATGTTGTGCATATTATTGTTCTAATCAATTGTTCTACTATGATTGTTTGGCCATCCTAATCAAGGTGGTTTCTACTATTCTTGTTTCTTCTTCTGACTTTTATGTGGCAGATTTGTTTGTTAAATTCAGATGTAAATCTCGAGACTTAAATTTATTTGCCTATCAAAGCAGAGGAAAATGTTACGAATCTTGATAGGGGCTTGTAAATCATGAACTTGAAAGTTTGTAAGAGTGAATACAGTTATAAATAGTGTTAGTTTAGTAGAGTTATAGATTAGGCAATATGGAATGATGAGTAGTGGGAAAGTGGGAGATCCCACATTGGTTGGGAAGGAGAACGGGACGTTGAGTCCCAAAGGGGGGTGGATTGTGAGATCCCACATCGGTTGGGGAGGAGAACGAAACATCTTTTATAAGAGTGTGGAAACCTCTCCCTAATAGATGCATTTTAAAAACCTTGAGGGGAAGCTCGAAACGGAAAGTCAAAGAGGACAATATCTGCTAACGGTGGGCTTGGGCCGTTACAAAGAGGACTAAGCCTCTTGAATGCTTAGGATATGTTTTATATTTTCTAAATTTGTTTCGATAACACGTTTCCTTAGCTTTATATTTGGTTTTTCGTTTTACATAGCTTTCCAGCCTCATATTCTTATAACAGAAATAATTCATTTATGAAAGGACAAGCAGTCCTACCTAATTATAAAAAAAAAAAAAAAAAAAAAAAATCTTCC